>NW_001509762.1:5587161-5749850 GCF_000149645.3 Aspergillus fischeri NRRL 181
CATACGGGCGCTTAGTGGAACCAAGATGCGCCTTGGGTTTAATCATATTGACAAGCTTGACTTTCTTGAAGCCTTCCCTCAGGCGCGTACAGAGATCTATACTACTAGCAATATCTGCAGTGGTTTCTCTGCTACTGGACTAGTTCCATATAACCCAGAGAGGGTGCTCAGCCAGCTTAATATTCAGCTAAATACGCCTACACCACCAGCCAGTCGGTCAACCAATTCAGAGCCTAAAACACCCTATACTACCAGGCAGCTCGAGAAGCAGGCATCTACAGTAAAAAGGAAGCTCCAGAAGCGTTTACGGCAAGGCTCACGCTCACAGAGTCCTACCTCTTCCTTAGAGGTACGATTAGACAAGATTATCAAATGCAGCGAATTAGCCTTAAATGAGGCAGCTCTTGCGCGTCAAGAAATTCGTGATTTACGAGCTGCGCATGAGAAACAGCTTAAAAAACGCAAGAGATCTACTAGGCAGCTTAATGCTGCAGAGGGTCTTTCTATCCAGGAAGGCCAGGAGCGATTCCAGCAAGAGAATCAGGTCTTTGAAGCTCAAGATACTGTGTCTAGGGATCCAGGGCTTCCTGCAGTTGAACCACGCGTACGAGCGCCACCACGCTGCAGTGAATGTCATAATCTAGGGCATAGACGGTTGCAATGTCCTAATCGTGTTCCTAATTAGTTTTTCTATAGAAATGCAATTGTTTTGTTGATAAAGGTGCTTGAATCTCACCTGGAGGTGGGAATCGGGTGGAGGTGCGGCGCTCGCTTGCGTGCGGCGTTCGCTTACCAAATACATTACATGCCATGACGTAGGAGGATATTGATGACATGATAGAACCCAGAGGACCCCTGTCGCTGTTGTAACCTCGAATAAAGCAGCTCGGAAAATTCGATCTTTGTATACAGCGATGAGCAGTCAGAACAATAGGATGCAGTTGAATATCAACCGCGCCTAGGAATCAGTGATGACATGTCATTTCAAAAGTCCTTGTTCCTCTCCTGCCATTCCAACTTGTGAATCTCGTGATGTTACTACTGTGGGCTTACTAATGCCCTCGTCTTTTCGCTTTGCTTTAACAGAGATGATCGGCCATAAGTCGCCATGGAGGCCATACTGTGTACCAACCAGAGCGTTTTGAGCGGTTGAGCCACCCGATACTTGATTCTGGTGGAGAACGAAAGAGTTTTTGAGATGAGGACTTCAAGAGCAGCACAGGACGGATCATGGATATTGTCTTCAATGCTGACCTCAATATACAAGTGCTAATGCACAATATAATACAATAATAATAATCGTCACGCTTGAAGATAAGACAGGTCAATTGTTGACCATATGAACGGAATGGTTCTCCTGTCGACCTTTCCTTGGGACAGTGAGATTTGGGTCAGGAGCAACACTTACTTTCTTCTGTCAGCTCGAGTCATATGTCCTCAGTTACTTTCTGCCCATAGTCGAGTGCGTACAGAGTACAGAGTTGAGACTCCTGTTCAAGCTGTTCTGCACGGCACCCACACCCATGACGCAACCACGTGATGGCTTGGGGTAGTTGACCTTCCGCGCCTTTTCCCCTCCAGAATGTTTGCCTACCACTTTTTCCCTTCTTTTCTGTTGACCTGATTTCTCGCCTCGCCTTCTTCTTTTACCACTCTCGCTTGTGTGGCGCATATAAGCTTGCATTAATATTCGGTCTGAGCTGCTCAGATCGATTTAATTCCGACACATCCCTGTGAGGAGCAGCCCACATACTCTCACTCCCTCTCTCCATCGCACAAAGGGTCTCCCAAGTCATCCACCTAACGGATCTATCCACATTCAAACGGGTACAAGAAGACCCCTTGTTTGCCCTTTCTAGAAAGCCCACATTCAATCTGTGCATAATACTCCTTTCCAAGTATCTTTGAAGTTTTTCAGCAAGCAAGAACTAGTGGGGGTACAGGGTAAACTGAACCTGGAAACAACAGCAAAAAAACCAGGAACTACAAAAAGAGGAATTCCCGTACCTTAAAACGAAGCGAAACAAGACAGAAACGCTCTTTTGAGTACTTCTCATTATCATCGAACGACTACTTATATCTCTTTGATTCCTTATTTTCCCCCCTTGTGCGGTCATAATCATTTTCTATTTGATTGATATCTTTCGACCCTTTCTATTCGACTATCACGATATCGACGAGTCCATTAGTACATGCCAATGTTTTGAGCTTTCTTTGCATGTCCCTTGTCTTCAAAACCTGTTGTCTGTATGTAAGTATCAATCACCCCCATGAAATACCTAATTCGTACTCTGTACCTTGTTCAGGTTCTGTACTATTCCCGCCCCTCCCCTCCATGTCATCCATATCTTTCTGCCCACTAAATTACAGACTAAAAAAGACCTCTTCTTTTCGTTACAATTACTTACTACTTATGTTCATTTCTTAACTCCTCACCTGCTCCTTCTCGGTCATCCACGTTCTCTGCTTCCCAATCTTTACCCTCAAGACTTAACCTAACCACCAACCACCACCAAGCCCCCCTCCTCCCCCTCCCCGCCTCCATCCCCTCTCAACACTTTCAATATCATACAACACGTTGATTCTCTTCTCCTTTGTTTTCTCTCAAAAATTTGTATTCTATTATAGACGGTCCTGCTTTTTCTGTGTTCATATCTCAGTTCTATTTGCCTTTCTTTCGTTCTCGATATCACATCATTCCCGCCCGTCCTCTGTCGCGACAATTCCAACTCGGCAGATCTACACGTCATCTCCCATGGTTTGGTGAGAGAAATAGTGGTTGACACATTGTCTGAACACAAGGCAGAGCGATGATTAGCTTCAGGGTGGAACAACACTCAGAATCGAGATACCGTCAACTTCATCTTTCCCGTGGAAACGACGATACTAGAGCTTTCGACGGCAATGCCGATAGCCAGTGAGAGCAGTACTACGACCACCACCATGACCACCTTCTCCGCTCCGGTCACAGTGCCCATGTCGATGCCAAACAATCAATCTGCGTTGGCGGCATCCTTCACAAACTTTCTAACCGTGTCAATCCACCAAATCCTCTTTCTTCGGTCGGTTTATCCGCGAGCAACATTTTTACCGGTCCGGGCCTACAACTACCCAGTGCGACAATCCCGTCACCCAAAGGTGTGTGACTACATCAATGATGCGTCAATCGCGGTCGGGACGGAGATCTTGAAAGGCACTATCACCGCTGTCAGTATCATCATTTCATCTCTCCGCACAAATCAGCCCCTCGAACGATATGCCTTTGATCTGTCGGGGTTCCCCCGTGTTTCCGCCGGAGATGTCAACACAACATTTGAAGACAGAAAAGAAGATTCATCCAAGCCAGGTGTTTCCGGTCCCGATCGGGGTTCCGCTCCTACAACTGTCGACCTTGAAGCGCAGTTCCGTGCTTGCCTCGCGAGACTGGCCTCTGCTTGCGCGCGGTTGACTCCGTTGCCTCGAGATGACGAGTTCAGCTTTACCGTCTGTATCGAAGTTCGGGAGGATGCATTACCTCCTGCTGGCACCACAAAGGAAGAACAGACCTGGATTGTCGCCGAACCCGGGAAGATTCACCTGAGGTCGTGTACTGCTCCTTACTCCGTTTCCAAATCGAAAAATGGCGACCTGCATCAACCTCCCCCCAAAGTGTCGAATGGTCGAGCCAAAACGGTACCCGTACGACGCGTAGAAGCTGGCGAGCTTCGCTTGGAACTATGGGTGGAAGAGGCGCGACAGAAGTTTAATGAACCAGTGGATTCCGAACATCCTCCATGAATTGCATTGCCTGTCTCTTGATGCTTTAATCATCAGTCTGCTTAGGGTTCTGTGTCTCATTCCTTACCCTTGCGCTTACTGTTCTCCATCTGTGATCCTTTTCTTGTCTCTTTCCTTTCAGTTTCATTCTTGAATTAGCGTGACCAATGATCGAACATACATGATGGATGAGGAGCAAATATCTGTCGTCTGAAAAGAGTGGCGCAAATACATAAATGGGGCGCGGACGATTTCTGGGACTCGCATGGCATTTACATAGAACAGCTCAAATCTCTCATTTCTCTACTGTGCTCTCCCATTTCTCATTATCTTTCCTCATTTTTTCGCCCGTCTCTCGCTGTCGTCTTTTGACTCTTTTTCTCACATCATTTTCCTTCTTTGATCACCTTTTTTCTTTTTCCTTTCTATCATTGTCTCGACCTTCCATACCATTTTCTTTCAGTACTTCTCTCATCTCTTGCGTGGAGTTGCGTTATCAGATGATCTTAGCCAATACAAATATCATGCAAAATAGTAAAAAGTCGATAGCAACGCCGCCACGATATACCGTCAACCAAGTGCAGGTCTACGGATACGGGTCAGTCTACCGAGTCTTCGGGCACAAAGTGATCCGCCGTAGTTACCTGACATGGAGCACTGATACTACTGTTTGACTCTACACAACTGAGTTGATGAAGTGGTAAAGATTTTCATCATTATCTGACATTTTCAACCTAGTACGCTGGTTTCCATGGATCGGGGGAACAAAGCAGTATGAGCCAGGGTTATTAATCAGATCGCTGCGCTTGGAGGTAGTAGCTAAGAACAATAAGACCGAGGGAAAATACCGTGTAGCTGGAGAAAGTAGGCGGATAGGCAAGTGCAAAGGGGGTATAGAACAGTTTTTTAAGGCGAGTCGATTTGAAATCACAAGCTGTGTAGGAAATGAAGCGTACTGATTCTAGAACAGGAAGGTAGGAGCCACACATAAACCAGTGGAGAGTCGAGCCGCGAGCGCGTAGGCGCTTGTCGCCGTCAACAGGGAGTCTCTGGGGTCGTTTTGTTGAATTTGGATGTCTCTTGAAGATAACCGCGACTAGGTCAACTTTTTCCGAGAGAAGAGACTCCTTGGAGGTGGTGCATGCTCAGAAAAATGGATAGAAGTCGTTTCTGTAAGCTGGTAGTGGTTGCTGTCCAATGTATTGGATGCCGTATGGATCTGCGTTCAGGTGATGCGGAGCAGGAGGCATGATGCCTCGCTGAGCATTCGCAAGCATCGGAGGTGGAAAGTACTGATCATAGGGGGCGTATACAGCGGGCTGATTCTGATTCGCTGGCACGGGATCGTCGACGAGGAAAGGATCATTGCGCAGGCCAGTTCCCGCCGGTTGTCCAGCACCGGCTATGTTGGCTGCCAAACCTGCTCCTGCAGGAGCACGATGCTCACCGGGAGCGTCAAGATGGGGTTGGCCGGCCGGAGGTGGGTTGTTAATCGCATTCGGCATGTCGTAATGTCCAAACGCAGGAAACTGTATAGCATCCAAGAATCCCTGGAAATCGTCGATGGCTTGCGCGAAGGGATTAAGTCGCTCCCGCTCCAAGGCACGCTGTTGATTTGCTTCGAGTCGAGCTTGGCGCTGAGCTTGCATAATAACATTGAAGGCCGGGTCTCGATGAAAGTGGTAAGGAGCCCTCGCCCGATCCCTTCTCTGATTTGCGTTATTCGCCTCCGGAAGTTTCACCTGGAGTTCCTCACTGGTGAGGCCGGGATTCTCTGCCCGAATCTCCTCGATTGTCTTCTTCTGTGCTTGTTCGACCTCTTTCTGGTCACGCGTGGGATCATCTTCGACGGCACAGGCGTTGGGACCATAGCCGAAATGAGCATATTGTTCGCGGGTAATGTCTTTCTTACACAAGTAACACATGCAGCACCTGCAACTCGGGCATGTCATTTTGTTGCAACCGAACTCCTTGACGATTTTGACTTTGCACCGAGGACAATTGCGAATCAGAGCCTCACTCATGGCTTCTTCGACCAGGTGGCGCTCAGAGACGCCCCTGTCTTTTTTCGCTTCTTCGCACGTTTTGGGTACGTGGGTGACATACTTGCATAACCGGCAGCTGACCACCTCACAGGATGGGTTGCAGCAACGGAACTCCCGGTCTTCATCGACTGGTGGGCAGATGGCCTTGAATTCGCAGAATGGGCAGCTTTCCAGCCCTTCGATGCTGGCACGAGAGATCTCGTCTTGCTGTTGGAGAGCATCCAATTTTGCCATCATCGAAGATCCAAGCACCTCCTTTATCTCGGAGCGCGGAAAGCCAGCCTGACAACCGCTAGTGTCAAAGCATTGAAGCTGGTACTTCATGAGGCCAATCTGTGTCTCTGCAGATTTGCGGATGCAGGAGAAGCAGAAGAAATGAACATTCTCTCCTTCGCATGTTATGGCTCTGTTTGGAGGAACATCAGAATAGCAGCATTGGCACTCTACTAGAGTCCCCGCCCGGGCGTGCTGCTCTTGGTTCCTTCTCTCGGCCTCTTCTTGCCTTTTCTGATTGTGAATGAGCTCTGTATGCACTAGTCAGCAAAAGCGAATCTCATACTGACACTGACAGAAAAGCTTACCAGCATCCTTGGCAAGCTTTAGCTTGGCATCTTTCGCTTCCATCTGCAACTCTCCATAGGCCGGATGATTGTATATGTCCAAGCGTATATCCTTATGTCTGCGGACTCTTGCCCGTTTCAATTTGTCGTAAGGCCGCCGAGTAGGTGCAGGCGCATTTTCTGCAGTTGACAGAGCTTGACAAGCTGAAAACAGATTCTTCTTCTCCCTGAGTATCTGGCGGATGTAAGAATCTGGTACAAAGGGGAACATGTCTCCGAGTAAGTACGCCCTAGAGCAGCGTCGTAAGCATTGGAACAGGTCTCATACGTCGAAGACGTCGCAGGTGAATACTTACGCGGCTTCCTGATACCAAATCTCCCCGTCGTGGTTTATAGATGTCCATTTATTATCTTTGTCATCGTCTTTGGTCTCTTCTCTCTTTCTCTTCAGCTGTTTGCGCTTGGGATATGACGGGTTGGCCAAGATTTCCTCGACCACCATCTCCTTCGTGGCCAACAGCTTTTCAGAGGCCACATTCGCTTCAGCGAGAGACATGTTGCCCGCATAGCGAGACAAAATTCCTTTCAGATATTCGCGGCAGATATCTGGAAAAAGCTCCATGATCTGAACCGACAATGCGGCTGTATCATGAGAGTATTGACAGGGAGTGGCCGCCATGAGCGTGGCAGGCGCAGCTGTTGTTGGAGTTGACATAGTACCTGGTGCTGGAAGGGATGGCTCGTCAGTCAAGTCAATGAAGTCGGCGTGCTTATCACGATTGACAGCTATCCTCTTCGCAGGTCTAGCAGGAGTGGCGTCCTCGTCTGACCAGTCAGAGTCCCAGTCATAGTTCTGTACATCGGAGTCCCAGGAGGAATCGTTGTCAAGATCTTCCAAGCCTGATTCGCTTTGGATGTCATGGTCGAGGGCATAGTTGTCTGCAGCCTCTGCGGCAACCGAGCCCATGGAGACCTGGGCCATCTTGGCTCAACGAAAAGAGGCAAGTAGCAATCGAAGTTTAAACAGTACAGCTGGAAGATAGATAAGAAGTTTTCTACTTTGCAAGTACGTGCAGATTGTGCTTAAAGAGAAATGTGAAAGTGTGAAATGAAAGTAGGAAAGGTGATTGGGAAGAGATCTTCTGTCGAAGCGAGGGTACGGAGGGAGATGGAGAGAGAGAGAGGAGGGCATGAACACTGGAAAGTTCCAATAAAGATGGGGGCTGGTCTGAAGGCCGGAAGGAAGACGTCAACAACAGATGTGAGCTGGTTTTCCCAAGTTTCATGAGGCCTATGATGGAGGCTGGTAGAAATCAGGACACTGAAGTGAATACATCGACCTCCACGAAACTGGGCGGTCCTGCAAACTAATTATTATTCATGCTTGAATGACAATAACAGTGATCTATACGAAAGAATATGGAGGTAGAACAGAATAGATGCCACAAGTCGAGAAACGAATAATAGAGCAATTGGACTTTCTATCAATGGAGATACTGGAGAGATGATAAGCCTGAGGCACCGAGGAAAGCCAGCACCTACTGTGTTAGAACTTCAGGTTCAAGAGATCATCATCATCTATCATCGAGACGGAGACTATTCTTCAAGTTGATGCGACTGTTTGTTGCCAAATTTTCTAAGCTAGAATTTTGCTGTCTGCCCTGTAACCTCGAATGAAGCGCTTCGATTCGATACTCAGGATATGATCAAGCCTGGGGCAAACAAAATCGCTGGTGGGGCGAAGCTTCGAGGAGAAATGGACTTGACTGCTGCATCACGTACAAGGCCCCATGAAGACTCTCTGAATAACTCAGGCAAGGCGAATAGCCCAGTGCTGTTAATATGAAGAGACTTCACACAACAGGGCGTCTATCTTTAAGGCACGAACAACTCCTCCAAAAGTAAGACAGCCCGCCCCACGTGATTCAATATGGCAGTATGAGACCGCCTGTCAGTTGTTCTAATCCTGGGTGAGACACGGGCCATGATGGAACTATGAACGAAAAGGCTCTTCTCTGGTAGAGATCAGGATCTTAAACGTCAAAAGTTTCACATCCTCTGCAATACAAGCATTTAAGTATCATATCGAACGGATCCAGGGCTCGAAGCTAGATTCGTGTTCTGGTCGGGAGCCTATCTACTTTTCCCAATGAGGTCTAGCGGGGTATTGACCTTGGTTCCATCTGCCAGGGAAGCTAGTCCGATTAGGAATAGTGTCGTCATTAACAGCTCCCTTGGGAGTCTCCTTGGGTTTCGGACCACGACTACATTTTCTTCATTGTTATGTCATTTGAGTACTCTGATAGTTTGAAGAATGCCAGCAAGCAGAATTCTGAATGGTATTCCTGCTTCATGAGGAGTTGGATGATACCTGATGATAGGCTCTACATGTTTCACTAGCAAAGGGCGTGTGACTAGGACAAAGACGAACTAGCGCTGGTCATCAGACCCAGTTCTACCCTGTGCCCTAACCTTCATAGGCAACATTGATTGTGCTGAACTCTGGTACATACTCCGGAGTCCGAAGTAGCTAGGGGGTTATGGAGAATTCTCTCCGCATTTCCTCCGTTCCGCTCTAAAGGGCCCCATACGTCATGACCAGGACAGGCAGGTACAGCCTCCAACTAGAGTGCTTATCGCTTGCCATCGCTTGCCATCGGAAATCATGACAAATGGAAACAACATCCATGGGAATGTAGGACAATGGCCGCTCATTATATCACCCCCAGACCGGCCCGGTGCGTAGATTTCGCCCTCATTGGCATTGTCTTCCAAACTTATTTCAATCGCGTCTGGTCGTCCACCTTATCAGTAACTAGTGCATCGCCTTACAATAACGGACTGAATGAGTCATTACCCGAAGAACTGATAGTTTCCTGTTCGGTACCGGCTAGAAAACACTTGAGTCTTTTCAATTAATCGCCTTTTGGACACAATGATTGCCGCTAACCCCACGGAGATGCCGCCAGGAGATTCGCCTGAGTTGGTTCTGGTCCCTGCCACACCAGAGGAACGGATCAAGTCCATCAGGCTCAACAGTGCAGCGTGGAAGGGCCGTTTAGACGTCGAGACGTACATCGCAAGAGAGAACCATTTGTATCAGCAGCGATTGGTTAAGGATGGCTTGACCTGTTGGCTTTTGGTTGACCGTAGGGAGCCAGAAGGCCAACGGACGATCTTGAGTTCTTGTGAGACATACAAGAAGAAGGCTTTGCTGGCTCACCACGGCAAGGTGGAAGATGTTGCTACCCATGGAGTCGGGAGCGTCTATTGTCGACCTGAACACAGAGGCAAAGGTTACGCCAAGAGAATGATGCAGGAATTGTGCACGAAGCTGGAGACGTGGCAAATGGAAAACGAGCCCAGAAGTAGATCACTCTTCAGCGTGCTGTTTTCGGATATCGGAAAGAACTTTTATGCGCAATTTGGGTGGAAGCCGTTTCCTTCTTCGCACATCTCTCTTCCACCTATCTCCAGGGAAGAATATGACCTGTCCTCACGGGCAAATCTACCAAAGGCGAGAACCTTGGTTGCCGATGACGTTCGCAAATGCATGTGTAGCGATCGAGTCTTACAAAAAGAACGGGAATCCCTGCGTGCTGCCTCCGAGAAGACCCCAATCGCCCACGTAGCAATCCTTCCGGACTTTGACCATTTCGTTTGGCACTGGGCGAGGGAAGAGTTCTATGCAGAGAAGCTTCATGACGACCGAGCCCCGCCGCTAATCAAGGGCGCTGGTGAGGACAAGGCAAAAGTGTACTGTGCCTGGAACAGGAACTTTGGCGAGACACCCCAGGACAACACTTTGTTCATTTTGCGATGGGTGTATGATGAACCGACCACGCCGGAAGAGACTGAAGCGACAGCAAAGGCCATGGCTGCTATCCTGAGGAGGGCTCAACTCGAGGCTCACGAATGGGATATGGCAAAGGTCGATTTCTGGAATCCAACTCCGCTGTTGCAGAAGGCAGTTGCCATGCTAGATTCCCCAGCAGAGCTGATTCACCGAGAGAAAAGCAGCATCGCTAGCTTGAGGTGGACAGGCGCCGCACAAGACCTAGGTGAAGAGGTCGAATGGCTCTGGAACGAGAAATATGCATGGTGTTGAAAGATGTTGGCTTCTACCACGTTTCATGTTTTCGTTCCGGGTGGTCATCGTTTTCGTCGTGAAGAATCCGCTAGAGATAGAGCCTGATACAGCCTGACAGGTCCACGAGAGATGTCAATGGAACATAGATTTTGTCTTCAATTCTTCTGTCTCTTTTGGTTTCTGAACAGTTCATGCCAGTTTCGTGACTTTTTGGCTGCCGCAGCAGTATTGGCATCTGTCGAGATATTCTTCTTGATCTTATGTCTGTCGATGTTGTTGACGAAGTAGATTGTTGTTTGGTCTGGATGCCTGTAGGAGTTCTCCTGTAGGAAATCAGTACTCTGTAATCAGGTTCAAAACAAAGACAATTGGCTGACTATAACCGGACACATACCGTCAGTTTAGGCAATGCCACTTCATCCCGCCATGAATCAGGAAGATGATCCTTCCAAGCATTGAGGAACTCGCTTCGCCCAATTGCCGATCCCTGAGCAGGCGCCATAGCCTCCAGATACGTCTCGCCGACCCATCGTGTGCACCTGGCCTTGTCGATGCTAGCCCCTGCGCGAGTATCGCCGTCAGACATTGACCGTTTTCCAAGCTTTCACGGCTGTAACTCACACTTCATGTCCCCGTCAACAAGCCCTTGAGCCTGACCATCTGCTTCACAAACTCTCTTGACAACAGCCTCGAACAGCGCCCGCGGAAACGGCTCCTCATCACCATCATCCAGCACCGACTTCCACAGATCCGACACAAGAAACTGCTGGTCAAGATGAATACCCTGCAGCACCGCGCCCTCGAGAACCCTCTTCCACACCTCCAGCTTCGCTCTGGCAGAAGGCCGCCGACAGCACCGCGCAGCATCCTCACCCTTATGCGCCCGACCAAGCACAAAGGCACAGATCTCAATCCAACCGGCTTCACACTGCGCCCGTGAAACAGGGACATCCTCAAAAATCCGACGTATGACACCGTCCTTCTCACTCGGCTCTAGATCGAAGCCCACAGCTTCACTCCCTTCATCCCCGTCGTACACCGCCAGAATTCTCCCGAGGAACGAAACCGCCGAGAACCCTTCCGCCGGAGTATGCAATTCCAGCGTGGACCCGCACTTTGCGATTGTCGTGACCGTCTCCACGAGGTTCATCTCGTCGTCCGCGCCGACCATGGTGATGTCGCCTCGTTGGGCGCCGCCGTCGCTAGGCTGGAGGATATGGATCGGGTTCGAGGATTGGACTAGACGGATACGGTAGGTTCGGTTTGGAGTGCATAGATTGACATAGTCGTGATGCTCGGAATCTGTGCTTGAGTTCGGAAGGTGTGATGCTGAGGGGGATTTGAGCTCGAGGCTGGTGACGCGTTAGGGATTTCCTGGTACGAATGAAGTAATGGGGGGTTTAAATACGTTGGTGCTTCTTTCGAAGAGAGGAGCTCCGCTAGTTCTGAGGATAGCTCGAGTAATCTGAACCCTTGCTGAGGGGATGTGTGTGTGAAGAGGATGCTTCGGGCGGCTTGGGTAGACATGGTGGGTTGGTGTTTTATTGCCGCTGGCGCTTCGAAGCTCTCTGCCTGTCGCTTCGGATAAGGTAGTTACTTGTCGGTTAGATACACTTGAAGAGCGTCCGTATTGGGCGGTTCTCGTAGGTGTGACTATCGAGGTACGCTGTACAGCAGGGTTCAAAAAGTTCCTGAACGCGGTACGCGCCATGTCCGCGATAATGATGGGCGCACAGACCATTGCTTAATGAGGGACCCAGATCTACTTCGATTCCAGAACATCTTTGGGATGGGAATATGAAGTCCTGTATTGCTCCCCGGATTTTCCTATGTGGTAGCTAGTGATTTATGTTCAATAGATGTGAATTCTCTTCACTGATTGTTCTTGTATTCGAAAGCAACCAGCATACCAATTGAAATCACTTGAGCTCGCGAAACTTGGACTATATGATGGAGTAAGACATGGCTGAATGAAGCAAAAAGAAAACTGTCTATGTAGATTTACAAAAGCGCCGGGCCGTAGAAACAGCCCAGCCGGAGCAGGAAGAAAACCACACTGTAACCAGTACAGCGATTGATGCATCCAAAACGAGTATAGGGAAGGAGGAAGCATGATGTTAGTATCCAGGAAGTATGCGTCTAGTGAAGATGACGATAACGATCCGCGAGAAGCTGTGCCGGAAGATGGTCATGGAGAGAAAGGGTTTGGCGAGAGAACAGCTCGACTGGCTCCAGGATGCGCAAGATCAATACAGATCAAATCGAGGTCGGAAGCCTTTACACGCTCCGCTCTGCCTCCCCGGGGCTTCCTTGCGCGACTGGCGCGGCATTGACACTCGGCTTTGGTGAAGCAGCGACAGGGTGACTTGCAGAACCCTGCACGTCTTTAACCTCTGCTGCCCCTGTCACTCCGTCGGCCTTGGTCTGGCCTGCCTCCTCTTTCTCAGTTTGGATTGAATCCTGCACGAAGGCTTTGTCGATATCCCATTGCGGCCCGGGATCCACGAAGAGGGCCTTCATGCGCTCAGCTCGTTCGGCTTGCTCCTTCTCTTCTCTCTCCCTAGCCTTCCGCTCCTGCTCCATTTCTTCCATGTGTCGAAGGTCGTCTACGCTAGGTTCGTAAAGGTGCCAGATCGTGTAGTGAGGAAGACCGATGACCGAGAATCCCATGCGCTTAGCCATCTGGTGAAATTTAGCATTTTGCGCACTGCACAAAGAACCAAGACGACACTTACTTTCCCAAACGCTTCAGTTTCAGCGTGCTTCTCGAAACTGAAAGCGGGAAAATGAACTCCAGAGCGAAATACCTTTGCCTTGGCTAGGATACTGACACCTCCGACACCATCCAGCTCCATCTCCATGTCAGGATCTCCAAATGGATCGCGAAGGTAGGCGAGGTGAGGCCGCCAGGTAGCATACTCGGCATATCCCTCTACAATCACCGCATCCTCGTCCAATGTTTCAGCCAGAGCCAAAGCCGTCTCCGACTCCTGCCATGAGTTCAAGTCATAGGGCTGTTCCCCACCAAGCCAGTCAGGGAGTGGTCGCCAGACATCTATTGCCAGGCCTATTAGATCGGAAATCGCAAGAATCCAGACGGTACAACTTACTCGGTACAATGACATCTTTGTCATGCCGCATCAAGTCCTCCAGGATAGTGCGAGGAGCAGTCTCAACATCGGCGTCTCTCCAGTAAACCCAGCTGTGCGTCGGACGTAGAGTAGCACTCAGCAGCCAATTCCTCGCCTGGGCCATCAGTTTTCTCCTTCCCGCCTGTGCAGCAAATCCATGTCTACTTTCCACATCCTGCTGCACCTTCTGCCCAAAATCCTTTTGTATGACCGAAATTTCTCCGAACGTCATCTTGGGATCAGGATCGTTTTGGACCTCCTCAAGCATACGCGTCAGCATTCCCAACGTATCATCCTTCGAGTCCGACACCAGAAACGCTAGATCGATGAGGTTGTGAGGGTAGGTGAGATTTCGGAGGTGTGAGAAGAACATCGGCAGATGCGACGAGGCGTCTCGGAGAGGTGTCAACATAAGTACACGCTCCCCTTTCTCCCATCCTTGCGCCGTGCCTTGTACTTTGGACAGGTCATAATATCGGACGGTCTGTAGCTGTAGATCTTCGCTGGAATGCATAAGTCCAAGGGACAACGTGGGAAGAATCGCGGCGCGCCAGGAAGGAAAGATGAGGACGAGTATTAGCAGAGAGATGCCACCGATGAGACATAGCCGCTGGATGAGCAGTCTTCGACGTCTTAGGGCAGATTGCGGACGTGGTTGAAAACTAACAGTGCAGACAAGAAATCAGCTTGAATTCAAAACGCTAGTGGTGTCTGCTACTCTGATAGATCCGCAGAAACGCAATCCCGCGCAGATGACGAAACCAAAAGCAACTTACCGATGAGGAGAGATGGAAAATGCTCTGCTCTGCCCGCGGGGGTAGGCAGAGTAGCCATTGGCAAAGGCGTGATGCCTGTTCATTTCTCGGGGTATCACAGCATGTGTAGGCGCAGATCAAATATCCAGAAGTCACAGGAACCAGAAGGCTCCTCGATCCTGGAGATGCAGACAAACGGACACCAGAACGGCACTGGCTCAAATCCCGCCTCGATTACGTGTCAAGGCGGAGAGACGAAAGTAGTTGCAATTTGGCTGCGAAGGGGTGGAATCGCGGATGCGTACGATGGGTATGTAGATCTTCAGAGTCCCAGAGAGGCCAGCTTCAATATAAGAACGGTTAACTAAAACACAAAATCAATGTAGTATCCTCAAATTAATTAATCAATCCAACAAAGGAGATTAATTAGGTGCATGAGCGTGCTAGACAAGCGTGAAACTAAGGTACTGTAGGAAAGCTGGCTGGATCAAGAACCAAACCACTGGCCAAGTATTCCTGTCCAGCCAAATTGTTTCGCCGCTTTGATTATTCGATGTCATCCGGCCACTGTTACTCCATCCGGACACATAAGGTATAACCGTCAAGACGTTTGCGGCCGTGCAACATACTTATCTTCCGCAACGAAGTCAGCAAGATAGAACACCATTGGTGATTGCTTATCGTCAAGTTCCAGGTTTCAATTATTTTACAGTTATAATGTACATAACGCAAACCATTGACAAAGATACCTATCCTGTCCCAAGGGCAAACTCCCGAAGAATGCTTCATGCCAAACCAAATGCTAGTGATCGCCATGTGTTGCAGCAGAGAAAAGAAGGACGAATGAGAAAAAAGGAATCAACTCCGAGAATATAAATTGAAGAACTTTTCTTTCAATTGCCGTGTACCCGCGAGATCCTCGAGTCTGGTGAGCCCATTCCCTTGACACCAATCTCGACCTGCCGCAGCATTTTCTTTAGCAGTGAATCCATCAGGGACGGGTCTCGCAATGCCAAAATGACGGATCCGGCCTCGTAGTCGCTGTCCAAGATATAATAGCGCTCCCTGCCCCAGAGCTCCACTGTTTCTCTCTGGAATGCGACTTTCGCAATGACCTTGGCTGGAACACTGGCCTTGTTGATAGCGCTCTTGGAGAACACTCTCAGGAATGGCCCGAGGCTAGACCGAGTTGAATGTGCCATTCGGACCGATAAGGGGGCATCCGTCGTCAGATGTCTCTTCCCTTCCAATCCTCCGGGGTCCAGAGTGTATATGTTGAGTGACATGTTGCCAGTCTACGTATTGCATTGTCAGTATTGTTCGGCTACTCACACGCGCAAAGCTACCGATAAACTTACCAGGACCAGACTCCGCCGTAACGCATACATGGCGGCACTCATGATCAGCTTACTGCTCCCAAACCGCGCATTCCCTTCCTTTGCACTCAATGGAGTGCCGGGCGGTTTCGGCGCATTGTCTGGGCTGTCGTCGAAATAGTTCAACGAGCCACAGGATATGGCAGAGCATCCAATATTGATGACTCTGGCACCGCCGTCCGGCGTGCCATTGCCGGCTCGGAAAGCTTCAAGTAGGCTGACCGTCAACAGGAACGGTGCAATGCAATTAACCTGGTAGACCGGATCATATCCATCCGGTGTGACTGGATCGGTGACATAAGATGCCATGACAGCAGAATTGATCAGGAGCATTACCGGCGGGATCTCTTTCGTTCGGACCCTTTCCACAGTATTCTGACAGAAGCTGACGACCGAGTTGAAACTGGCCAGGTTGACTTTGGCCACTTCGACAGATCTAGGCCCGATGAGGCGGATTTTCTGTAGCAGGTCCTTCACGCTGTCGGTTCTGATATCGCGCGCAAGAAGCAGCAAGTGCACGAAAGGCTGCGTTTTTGCGATAGCGATAGCTATCTCTGAGCCGAGGGTCCCGTTGCCCCCGGTAATGATTGCAGTTCCTTGGAGTGGTTTCGACATGATGGAAATGTGAGATTGGGTATATAGCCGGTTCAACGCACAGGGCGTAGTTAGGATGTAGATAGTTGTGTATAGATCATCAAATCAACATGACATAAGGTAGTTTGCGTCTGAAACAGAAGTATGGCGATGCAACCACAGGGGGCTATAACGATAGAACTTGCGTCCTGTTTCAGAGTTATATATATCAGACGATCCTCAGATGAAAAGAGTTTCATAAACTTTGCTAAAATGGGGCCGATTTTTTTTGGGGGGGGGGGGGGAGGGGGATGTCTAACAAGAGATTAAAACTGCAGTCGGACCAGACCAACGAATGTACAACTGTATGAGAACGATTGAAAGCGAGGGGCAAAAGGAAAAGGAAAGGAAAGGAAAGGAAAGGAAAAAACAAAGGTGAGATTGATGCGATAACTGTAAATAGGGACAGCAACGATTTGAACAGAACCCAGATGCTGCGAGCTGAATCGGAACTTGCTCCACTGGGCTATAGACTAGTCAAAATGAGCCAGCGGACTGAGTGGGGTGAGAGCCACTTGGCGAAGCATAACAATGTCTAGATGATGGGGGTCTGAGTCTTTTGGCAGCGAGAACTGGTGGTAGATTTGACTTCAAAGTCCGAGTTTTGGCCTCCATCATTGCGGAAGAGAGTGGGGGGATAAAAGTATCTATAGAACTGTGCTAAATGGTCGTATCAGAATACAAATAGCAGGATTCTGTCTGTTTCTGGGAAGCGGAGGGTTTCTTCTCCATAGCCCAACACTCGTCCATTCATCAGTTGCAGTGGAGGTGAGACATAATCTACGGAGTAATACAAGCAGTATAATATCCAATGATGATGATCTATAGAGACAGGAGCTGTCAGACAGAATGACAAACCCAACTATACTGAGCACTGTCCAACTGTCCGACTCATGCACCAGATGATACTTCCACAGTCCCACCTCTTAAACTGCAACTGTCCTACTAACAAGTAGTGAAAACTGCCGATGAACAACACATGAGACAAAACAGAACCTTTTTTCGACCAAGTCACCAATTGACTAGTCCAAAAATTAGCACATTGTCATTGACGGTGGCGGTCTTGGCTGTTCATCAAATGGCGCGGTCGAACGCCTGTTCGTATGCAGCCAACCAAATACGCACATTACCACATTGGGTTATTACCGATTTGTCTGGGATGGATTAACGGTCTAAGCTAATGATTCTAGCTGGATGCGAAGAGCTAGAACTGTAGAACACTACAACTACATTGGTGAGTAGCGAATTCTCACTTCTAGATACTGTGTCGACTTATGGGATATTCCATCGAAGGTTGGACTACAAACTGCAGGATCACGATAAATCGAAGATTCAGATAACCTATGAAGAATAAATTAAGGCATTGTGTAGGCATTGTTTACTCGCTTCGGAATACCCAAATCGTCGGGAAGATGCATGCTGACTACCGGACTGGTCTGATTGCAAACAGCACAGAATCGTATCCAACACGTGTCTATACCAATATTCGGAACCTGAGCTACATCCTTTGCGCTTGCCAGTCAGCCTGACGTTGCCTGACGTTCTATCGGGCTTTACCGAAAGCTAGGGGCCAAAATGGCGCTGCGCCCTTAAATCCATGCATAGCCATGTGGAAGATAATTGCTTTTTCTGCAGTATGGGCTCATTCGTACGAGCTTCTGGCGTCTAGACTATTGATTGTTTGCTGTTTGATGGCTTTGTCATGTAGACACCTCAACTAGGATCTTGACATGCTTGTCCCGCTCGTCAATCAAAGCCTTGAATCCCTTGGCCACCACGTCCTCCATCAGGATCTTGCTCGTGATCATCGCTCGAGGGGAGAGCTTTCCTATATGCTCGTCAGCATAACCAGTAACAATCGGGCCCCATACGACAGAAGAAACGTGCCTGATGAAATCGCATCAATGACAGCTTCAAAATCACCATCGTCACAAATCACAGCGCCAATGACATGTTTCTCGCGTAAAACCATATCGAGCGCATCGATCTTCGGCTTCTCCTCCCACAGCGATACTATGGTCACCGTTCCCCTGGCTCGAATAGCCTGCACAGCCGTGTCCAAGCCCACTTGCACGCCGGAGCATTCAAATGCGATGGCTGCTCCCACTCCTGCCGTCATTGCGCGAACTGAAGCCACAATATCATCCGTCCGCGGATCAAAGACCTCAGTCGCACCTAGTTGTCTCGCAAACTGCTTACGCTGTGAGGATACTTCGGAGACTATGATGGACTTGACTCCGCGGGCTTTCAGGACCTGAACGACAGCGAGACCGATGGGTCCTCCCCCTACCACGAGGACAGTGTCGTCGGGCCGGACGGAGGCACGGCTAGCTGCATGCCAGGCCACAGTAAGGGGTTCGACGAGGGCTGCATATGCACCGCAAGGTTAATGAATCACCCGATCTTATATCATCGGTAGAAAGCCATAAACTCACCCCCAAGATCAAGTGGGAAACCCTCCGGTAACAGAATCGCATGCTTCTCACCTACAACAACATGATCTGACAAACCTCCTGCATCGCCTGCTCAAATATCAGCGCCACACCTCCACTCATTCGCCCAGAAACTCACTCACTGCTATACCCAATAAATCCCAAATTCTGACAACAGTTCCGCCAACCGGCTAGACAACTCGCACACGTCCCATCATACAGATTCGGTCTGACAGCCACGCAATCACCGACTTTCAGTCGTGAAACGCCCGCGCCGACCTCCTCTACCACACCACTGAACTCATGACCCAGGGTGACGGGGACGCTCCCGCCCGTGATTGGATGCGGTGTTGAGGGAACTGTGATGGGACCTGCGAGGTACTCGTGTAGGTCTATATGCCATGTAAGCAAGCGCCGTCAGATTGATCAAGACCACCAAAGAACGAAGACGAGCATACCACTTCCACAGATCCCTACAAATGCAGGTCGGATCTGTCCATGTTAGTTTACTTGCTCAAGAAAGCAGAATACCAAATGCCGGTAACCTTGACCTGCCCCTCCCCGCAGACGGGCTCATCAATCTCGTCAACACGGACATCGCCGCGGCCATGGAATCGGACAGCTCTCATTGTGAAGTGTAGATATCGAGGTTCTAGCGTAGGCGAGTTGATGTTGTATCAGTTACTGTCGGGACTGGTTCATCGGGGTCCCCGATGGCCCCGTAATATACGGCAGAATGAGTTGCGGAACTAAGCCGTGCGAAGAACTGATGATTATTTATTCCCTAGACATGAGACAAGACTCTAGAAACGGTCTTTGCAGATAGTGAGGGGTCGGGTAAGCTCCGAAGAGGGGTCTGCGGGGTGACTGATGCCTTATTGCCTTGGATGCTCGCGAATCGAGATTGCAGATACAAATGGAGTCGGCAAGGAAAGGAAAAGGGAAAAATGAAAACTGAAACATTCATTTCTCGTTGGACATGTTGTTGATGCTAAGAGGGTAAATGCTATTTATGTTGCTGCCTCTGCACGAAATCGCAGACCACTCCTTGTAACCATCTCCCATGATTGAACGACAAAAGGAAGAATGGACTTTTCCCCCCGATAAATTCTCTACCGAACAGTAGCTCCCTTCAGAGACTTTACTGTACAGACACCTCCGGTTTTAGCAACCAATTTGCCCAGGGCCGGCTTGCCCTCCTGGCCCTGCACGGCGGGAACAGCGCTCATGTCGAACGCAACTTCCAGGCTGTCCGTGGTGGTGAACCCAGGCTGGAAGGTCTCCCAGACCTTCTTCTTGGGGTTGAGCACCTTCTCGGGCTCGCCGTCAAACCAACCCTCGAAGCCAATGCGGGTACCGGCAGGTGCGTCGGCGGGAGGGGTGACCAGCTCAACGGGTCCAGCGTGCGAGTCCTCGCCTTCGGCAACGCGAGGCGATGCTGCCAGAACCATGGCTGTAGACTTGATACCACGCATAGTTACAGGCTTCAAGTTGCAGACGGCAACAATCTTTCTGTTCTGCATCTCCTCCAGGGGAACAAGGCCGTTCAGACCCGAGCATACGGTACGCACGGTCTTTCCGGTCTCCTCATCTACCGAAGTGTTCTCGGTACCGGGAGCATCACCACAGTCGATGGTAGAAACGTAGAGGGAGTCCGCATTGGGGTGGTTGATGGCACGGAGGATGTGACCAACGCGGAGGTCGATGAGCGACGGAGAAGGGGGAGCAGCGGGCGCGGGAGCAGGCTTGGGCGCCTTCTCCTTCTTTTCCTTCTTCTCCTTCTTCTCCTTCTTATTAACCTTGGGCGGCGCGCCAGCGGCGGAGTCAGCGGCCTGATCGGCCGCGCCGCCAGTCGCCGCCTTCTCGGGCTTGCCCTGTCCAACGACCAGAGGTTTGCCAGCATCCGGGTTCTGGGCCGCAGCCTTCTCCCTCTTTTTGCGCTCCTTCTCTTCCTTCGGGTCCACGGGCTTGGGAACGAATCGCACGTCGTTCACGTCGATGCTGATCTTCTCCTCGTCGGGGATCTGGAGAGCGAACAGGCGGCTATTTTGCACAAAGTCGATGTGTCGCACAATGTGATGGTACCCCTGCTCACCAGTGCGTTCTTCAGGGGTCCATTTCTCAACGAGGGGAGCGAGCAGAGCGTATGCGGCGATATCAGCAACGGACGGCTTGGTTCCCAGCAAAGTTGTGCGCGCGGCCAGGTGACTGTTCAGCTGTCCGAGGATGGCCGTAACCACGGACTTGTCGTCTTTGGTCAAGGCATTCTGGAGACCAGAAATGGTGTCTAGCCATTGCTTGATCGAAGCCTGCTCCTCAACGGAGAAAGTCGTCTGAGGAAAGATTTTGGGGGAGGCATGGAGAAGATCAAGCTCTGTGGCGTCGGGAGAAACTGCAGCGGGGTACGAGCGGTAGAGAAGGGAGAGGAGAGAAGACTCGGGAGCAGAGTTGATAGCCATGTTTGCGAATGGGCGACGAACGGCGAAGGAGGACAGAGGCGAGGTGGTGAAGTTAAGAAGAGGGGCAGCAGAAGTCGGCCTCAGGCGTAGGAATAATAATCTGGAGGGTTGACTGATCCGCGGGGCTGTTGTTCTGGCGGCCCCCGTCAGAGTCACAGAAACCTTGAGGAAATTCAACTTGACTAAGACCCAGATCCCTAGAGTGATGGGATCCTTGTATAATTGACTTGATAAAAGAGATGATTACAATTGGATTTGGCTAGATACCATCAGACTTCGTCTTGCTACAGCATTTCTCGGCTTCCGCGGTGTCAATGACCGACTGCATCCGGTTAGTCTCTTTTTACCTTTACTTTTTCTTTTCCCATAGTTAACTAACTAGTTAACGTAATCCACAACCGAGCGGGCCACACAACCGAGCGGGCCACCTTACATGCTTTTTTTGGCCGGAGTAGAAATCAAAGGCTATTTTCAACCCCTAAAATAACTTTGCATTACTAAAACTAGCTATTCTTGCGCTGCGGACATTGCAATCGCCTATGGCCTAGAATATGGCAGTCACTGCAGCGGGGGGGTGCCCGTTGAGGGCGTTGTTCTGTATCTACTACCTGCTCTGGAGGGATAGTTGGAATAGCTTCAGCAGCCTGATTCCGCTGTTGAATGAACTCCTGGCCTTCCTGGATAGAGAATCCCTCTGCAGCTTCTATCTGCCTCCTAGATCGCTTCCTATTTTGAAGCTGCTTCTCATGTGCAGCACGTAGATCCTGATTTTCCTTTGCAAGAAGGACAGCATTATTCATTGCCATCTCACACCCCTTGATAATCTGATCTAGCACAGCCTTAGTAGGGGTAGGAGGGCTGTATGTACGCTCCCTAAGTAGCTTCTTAAGCGTACTTTCCTGCTTTTTCAACTGCTCAAGATTGTAAGGCGTTTTTGGGATAGAATCTGTTGATCGGCTGCCTGGTGGTGTAGGGGTTTTAAGTTGAATATTAAGCTGACTGAGCACCCGATCTGGATTTAGTGGTATTAATCCAGTTGCTGAAAAACCACTTCTAATATTGTCTGCTGAAAAGATTGCCGTACGAGCTTGTGGATAGGCCTCGAGGAAGTCAAACTTATCAATATGGTTGAAACCAAGTCGCATCTTATCCTCAATCAGGCGGCCATATGCACGTTTTAGCGGAGAGAAACAGCCAACATCCAGAGGTTGAAGGAGATGTGATGAATGCGCAGGCATGCAGATTGGAATAATATCATTCTCACTGCAGATCTGATCAAATTGAGGTGTTAGATGGCTTCCATGGCCATCAAGAATCAAGAGTCGGTATCTTCCAGTCGTACGACTAGTAGTAGCAGGAATAAAGACTTTCTGAAGCCACCGTAATCCAATCTGATCAGTCGTCCATCCATTCTCACTGACCTCGATCCGCCAGTCTGCTGGTAAGGCTGGATCTTGATACCATCCCTCAATATGGACCTTTCCTTTGAAGATAATGCATGGTGGAAGTACCCATCCAGTAGAGTTAATACACTCTATAGATGTAACCCATTCGCGGTTCCCTGGCTGGATAAGGAAGGGCCGACCAAGCATCTCAGCTCTTGTAACTACCTTAGCAGTAGCTACTAAGCCCATTGCAAAGCCAGTTTCATCAAAGTTGTAGATATCTTCTAGCGCAATCCCATGCTGCATCATTGTGATCTGGACACGATTGAACCATTCTTGGATGATCTTTGGGTCTTCACATTTGGCACGCTGGTGATTATAGCGCCTAGAGAATCGGGTTTTGATCTCATCATGCCGTTTAATGAAGTTATATACCCAATTCTCTCCAACAGTTTGGATAGTAGGTAAACCACGCTTTGCAAGGAGGATATTTGCCATTTCTCGCACATGAGACGGTCGGGGAGCCGCTCCACGTTGATCCATAGATAAAATCCATCTAATAAGCGATTCCTCTTCATTCTGAGTCATTTTATGCCCATTGGCGCGTGTCTCAGCCCGAAAACCATGCCCATTCCATCGCCGCTGGAGAGTTGTACGGGGTACATTAAAAACACGTGCTGCTTCACGAACAGTGCGAATTTCTTGCTTTTTAAGGGCTGATATAGCAAGAATTATCCGTCCTTCTTGCTCAACTGAATTTTGTAACTTTGTAGATGATTTTGGTGGCATGATTGATGTTTGAACTGCCTTACTCTCTTGAGAGTACGTAGAAACGCGTGAGGTGGCCCGCTCGGTTGTGTGGCCCGCTCGGTTGTGGATTACGTTAGTTAAGCTAGGGCTGGATGACTCAGTGCCAGCTGAGTCATCTGAGCATATTGTAATTATGCACACTGTGTGCAATAATCTGCTCTTCGACAGACGGCAGATTCCAGTTCGCAATATCGGAAACCAAGTCACGGTGTATTATTTAAATCTATGGAGACAGTGTATCTGTAATGATGTACAGGACGAATTTGGAGTTCAGCTTCTAAAAGGACGTTACATTTTTGGCAACAAGCAGTCAGACTACTTGGGCGAGGCAAGTCCAATAGATGGGCCTCGCAGGTCAAAGACAACGAAAAAGGCCTTGAGGAAGACATCACCAAGGATCTGCATCGAAGTGCCCTGGTTGGACTGGATACCACCAAAACATACTACAAGATGATATGTCAGTACATGAACTTTCGTACGCGAAGATCATCGTCTTACCAGTTTGTCCCGTCGTTTTGTTAATTCCAACCTCTGCAAAATCCAGGAATGTGCCAGGTACCGTCGCCAAGTGCTTTGCGCCGACAGCAACCGCGAGATTAGGCAGTTCAGTACCACAGGGATAGATGTAACCGCCGGCGCTGCTGGCATACTGCGCGCCTTTGACCTGCGCGTAGTAGGCATTTACCACTGTGTCATCGAGAAGCATCAATGAAGTGCCGGTATCAGCGATGGCAATAGCATTATTCTGGATGGTCTGGATAGAACCATCTCCGACCTTGTAATGGGCCGACTGGAACTGCCAGAAACCGCCCGAGGAGTCCACGGTCACGTTGATCATGTCGCCTTGGTACTTGGTTTGATCAATGATTCCGAACTCGTACTCGCCGACACCATCGCTCTTCAAATGCGCCGTCATGACTGGCTCGTCCAGACTGTCGGCGATATTGTCGAAGAACGTCTTCTGCTGCTGGGGCTGAACTGTATTGAGGGACGAAAAGCCCAGGCCAACGAGACCGTTCGAGTACGTATCTTCCACAAAGGAATCGGACACGCTCGTCGGGATACCGATCGCTTGACCGGTAACGGTTGCGCCACCAATATCAACGGTATCAGTTCCGACGCCACCATTAGCGAAAGACGAATCGCCGTATTTGATCTCAAAAGTAGCTCCTTCCATCTTCTTAAAAGTGGACGACTTGGAAGGATCGAAGACAGTGTGGCCGACCTGGGCACTCGCCGGAAGCTCCGTGTTCATCACCCAGCTGGTGAAATCCCAGTCAGTAAGCTCTGTTGGTAAAGTAATTCAATTGAACTTACAAGTCTGCTGAGCCGGTGTCAAAGTTCATCACTATTTTCTGCCCACCGATCGTCACAGGGCTGACGAAAGCAGCATCGTTCTGGACAGATTGCGCACTAACTGCACCAGTCTGCTCTGGCTCCTGGGCATCGGTTACGAGTAGATTGGCAGCGGTGCTTGAGATAGATGTCGTGTTGAAAGGCTCAAAGTCCGACAGATCGACGCCAAAGGTCATAGGAACTATGCCAAACTTCCGATAGGCTCTGCGTAGAGCAGTCGGGCCGTGAATGGAGTTTCCACGCTTGATCCGCTCAACCTTGAAGGACCTGCCCTGAGATTGAGCTCGTGGCGACGTTGGTGCAGCGAACACGCCGTAGCCAAGGAGCAGCAGGAAGAGAAAAGACTGTAGTGAATGCATATTGGCCCGATACTGCCTCTATTTCCAGTCTTCAAATCAATGATCGTATTTGCTGCTTCTAGCAGCTGAAGGTGGAAAGCCTCCAAACAAGACAGAGATCAAGCCGGAAGTAAATTAAAGAGCGTGTACTCCGTATGCCCAAGTCCAGACCTGGGCACCTGCGAATATTGTTAAAGACAAATAGGATATAGAAAAGGTACAAAAATGAAGGGAAAGAGAAACAGCCAAAAGAGCTGTCAGGCAGAAGAGAAAGACAGAGAAGTGAATGACTTGTCTAGTTCATTGTCAAGAGGGCCCCAGGGCAGAACCCATCATAATAAAGACCTCAGCGGCCCTAATCACGAAAGGAACATTAAAAGTTGAACTGAGCTCCAGACCTCAGCTAAGAACTGCCGAGAGCGCGGATAGCTCCCATGTTGGTAAGTCGGCCCACTCAGACGAAGAAAACTGAGTTGAACGGAGAAAGCAGCCAATCCATGCTGTTCATATGGAGTCAGTTTTGATGCAACCTCATCTGCCTGACACAGTCAACACGACTCGACAGGCTGGATTTGACAGTTGCTGGCGCAAATCATGAGCCATTCAGAGTTGCCGAAACAGACTTCCCCTGAAGGTGAAACGCCTAGGCGCTGGGCAGTCGCAGGTTGTGCTGACCAGTCAAACCAGTCACCCACTATCGCCAAGAGATGGTGAAACGGTAGACTGAGTCGCAGTAAGCAGTCAAAATACGTATGTACTGCTAGGTTTTTTCCTTGTAAGGGCTGGTGAAGAACTGAAGGTTGATGAATAATCATCAGAAAAAGAATGTTTTCCAATCATCCATTCGCGGGACAGTCGACTGTCAAGCGCAATCGGCTCGGGAACTGTTACGTAGATAAGCGCTGTCCCTTGGTCGGTTTCCAGTCATACGGCATTATCCATGAAAACGCACACTGCAGAGATGCCATACACCCGTCATAAACTCGAGTCCAACTGACGAATGTGCCTACAATCGATAGCGCCGCTATTCAGATATATATGGTGTGGATCCTAGATAGCAGGTGTAGAACGAGACGAGTATACACTACACGCTTTATACGAATGCTGATCTCCGGTGCTTTCTCGTTTGGTAAGAGCAATAAGGGTCCTGATCATGCGAATGCCTCATATTGAAATGGTGGTATCAAATCATGCTTTCCCAAAACGCCGTAGTAAAGAAACTCACAATGCACGCTATTCCAGCTCAAATGCACCGCACAGTAGAAGCAAAGCAGGCCGACCGAAATATGAATCACTCCACCATATCATTATCGTCAGGCGGGAGCACTTTATTTGGATCCTCGCCAAGCATTTCGCCAACCGACCGTACAACCTGCTTGATGGCCTTTGACGCTGGGCTGTCCGGGAAGTTGTCCACGAAGCTTTCGCCGTAGTCGCAAGCCATTCCAACTCTTGGGTCAAGAGGAACTGAACCCAGAAATGGAATGCCCATTTTTTTCGCCAGTCGTTTGCCACCTCCTGTCGTAGCACGGAAGATTTCCGATGTATTGGAGCATCCTGGGCAGACGAACCCCCGCATGTTCTCGACTAGGCCCAGGATACGAATGCCAGCCTTGCGGCAGAAATCAATCTCCTTCCGGACGTCGAGAAGCGATACTTCTTGAGGGGTCGTAACAACCACCGCTCCGTCCACGCCAGACTCTTTCAGAAGTGAGTTCACAGATAAGTGCTCGTCCGAAGTCCCAGGCGGCGTGTCAACAATCAGATAGTCCAACTCGCCCCAGTCCACATCCTTCAGGAACTGCTTAATCATTCCATTCTTCTTTGGGCCCCTCCAAATAATTGCGTCGTCTCGGTTCGGCAGCATGAATTGGATACTCATTGCACTCAAATTATCGGTCACCCATACGGGACTCCAGCCTGCGTTGCTAACGTGAATCGTTTCCGATTCAACACCCATCATCTTCGGGATCGAGGGCCCGCAAATGTCAGTATCACAGAGGCCGACGGTAGATTCAGGGTTTGATGCGAACGCATGCGCAAGGAGCGAGGAGAATGTGGATTTGCCGACACCACCTTTGCCGGATAGTACAAGGATCTTGTGTCGGATTTGAGAGAGACGTTCGGTGATGATGGGGATGTCGGGATCGGGCCCCTTCGGGGCAGAGGCACAAATGGCTTGATTGGGACAGCCAGCGCAGGCATCGCCTTTTCCTGCTTGCTCTGACTCGGGTCCAGGGCAGTGCTCTGCAAGGATTAGCGACCTTCAAAGGTAAAGGAAACATACTTTTTGCCGGTTAGGAAGACATACCTGGTTCCGGCGCAACGAGGTTCGGTGCCACCTTGGTTGGCACATCGAACGCTGCCACTGGCTCCATCACGGACGGCGCCATTATTATGCGGAGACCAGCTTTTTCTAAGGGATATGGCGATATATTCTCTTAGATTCCCAGGTCCGGTAGGTGTGTCGAATTGATTTGGACGAAAGGAAGCTTTTTTTGATGAAAAAGTGGCGGATCGCCTGCTTGATAATCCATTATCGGATGACAAACTCTTGGTGGCGATTGGCGCGGGGTGGTTTTCTCAGGAACCAGTCACTGCGGTGTCGGAGCGCCCCGCGATAAGATTGATTAATCATAGATCCTGCAGGATACTGAATATCTAGGGAGATGGTCTATCATGGTGATTATTTATTTTATTGGCATTACTATGCTGATGAACAACGAGTGGCTAATACTATAACTCTAAACACCAGGATCAAGATATATATGTCTCGCGATTGTCAGTTGAGTGCTCCCTAATGGGCTAGAGTCAGAAACTGATATATATTCCCCAATGTATGGTCGTATTCTGTATTGAGAGTGGTACTATCAATGTAACTTTCATAGAGTCCATTTGTTCGTGTCTACAGAGTGCAGCAGGATGCTTGCAAGTTTGGTCTGACTATCTTTTCAGAAGCGGGGTATGACAAGTAGTATAGATATCGATAATGCATTGTCAGAACCTTAGCATACCTCCCTGGCCGTGCTACCATATCATTATCCACCAACTGGAGAGTCAGAAGACTGATCCACTTCGATTACAGGCGCGATTTGCAAGAAACATCCTCAGCAAATATCCGCAGGTTGTCGTTGACTAGAGACACTGCAGATCTCTACAGGACCCAGTTCTCTTACGAAACTACAACTATCAGCATATCAGTGACTATTCCCTTCTTTCTGCAGGCCGCGTCTGTGTGTTGCATGATGCATATGCTTCCCTTTCAACGTTGAAAGAATCGCTGAAATTACTGATTGGCGTTAATCCAGACTACCCGAGTCTTACCTGCTTCAATTCCTGATTTTTGAGGATTGACAGGGGAAATGCTGTCCAGTGAAATGTAGTATTCGATGCACCCGCCGTCACCGCTCAATTGTCGTGGCTTCTCCATCAAGAGAAATAATATGCTTTCAATGAGCAGAGCAACCGAATGGTCGATGGAGTAAAGTAGTGAGGTAAGGAAATTGTCGTCGCTCAGACGGATCTGTATCCAAGGAATAACCCACGAGCCTGAAGATTGTTTTAGAGAATCTTGAACCGTATCCCATCTGATATCATTCGCTCGACTTTCCCTCGTCAACACCGATGCTACTAGGATGTACTAATATTACGAAATACCTCTATAAATTGTTCGAATTCCCTAAGAGCGTTGACCTTCTTTCTCTTTCTGCTTCATTCCTCATTCCCTTTAAGAGATTGTACCAACGTCTTGTGATTGGCGCTTTTCCTACTCAATGGGTCTGGGTCGCTAAGTAGCCCTTTTCCCCGGCGACAGCTCTACCTTACTTAGTCTCGTCCTTAGACGTAAGAGGTTACTCTCTCTCCCCACTATACCCCGTATGGATAGCGATAAATAGCAGGTAGCTCCGCCGCTCTGTCACTAACACAAGCCTTTTCTATCTCTTTTCTTGTTTATATTTTGCATATTCTCTCTTTCCTCCAGTGGTTCAGTGACCCATTGAGCATTGTTGTTGAGGTGCGAAATCTATCCAATTTGGAGACACTAACAAAACCGTCACATGGGTTGTGGCCGACACTACCCACCCTTGCTTTCGTGTCACATGCTTCTTCTGCACCTTTGAATTTCCGATCCATCTGTCCACAATAACAATTTTCCGCTCCCGCTTCCCACGCAGGAATCAGAGAGCTACACGCAATTATGGATCGTGGCCTTTCAACAGGCGCTCATCAGGGAGATGATGGACTTCGCGAGAGGACTGTGGCCTCTCAGTCCAGCTCGGCCCCCGGTCTCGAGGCTTTAACAGCCACGGGTGAAGGTGAGGTCAAGGACAAAGCCGGTAAAGGAAAGAAGACATACGGCCGGACTCCTGGCGGTAAAGGTACGTGAGATAGTCTCCCCCCGAAAATTAAGAGTAGATGACACGTCTTTTCGGCTCTCAAAAGACTCTCGGGTTGCTACGGGTTGCTCTCCGCTGATTTACCTTCAATAGTGTTTACGGTGCCTCAAACGCACGACATGGTCTCTCAACTACTATCACCCTCGGAACCAAAGAACCTGTCAGACATTATCGTTCTAGTCATTCTCGCTGCTCATATTCTTCTCTTATGGCGACTTCCCGCGGGTGCCAAAGTGCCCGTTTTTGCCTTCATCTACCTCTTTTGGCGCGGTGCCTACAATGCTGGGATCGGATGGCTGCTTCATAACCAGTCGAACCACAGAACGCTCGTCCGTTGGGCGGAGAAGACCAAGATCTTCGTGAATCCGGCCACTGGCCAAAATTCTCATGCTAACCTATACAAGTTGATTAAACGTGAATTGAAGACCAAGATCCCAGCTGACTACTCGTTCGAAGATGCTCCAATTGAGTACAACACCTGGCTCGTCTTCAGACGACTTGTCGATCTGATCTTGATGTGCGACTTCACCTCATATTGCCTCTTTGCGATAGCCTGTAGCCAACGTCCCCTTGATGAGGGTACTCTGATGACTGCCTTGCGGTGGTCCGCAGGCATCATCTTAGTGCTCTTCAACCTTTGGGTAAAATTAGACGCGCATCGAGTGGTAAAAGACTACGCCTGGTACTGGGGAGACTTTTTCTTTCTTATCGACCAGGAGTTGACCTTTGACGGTGTCTTCGAAATGGCGCCTCATCCGATGTACTCGGTCGGTTATGCTGGCTACTACGGTATCTCGCTAATGGCGGCGAGCTACAAGGTCCTGTTCATCTCTATTCTCGCCCATGCAGCACAATTCGCTTTCCTGGTCTTCGTCGAGAATCCGCACATCGAGAAGACATATAACCCGCCACCACCCCGAAAGCGAACTATCGATCAGGAAAATGTATCTATCACCCCTCAAAGATCCGATTCGCCCAGCGCGCCAGCTCCCCTGGATGAACAAGTGCCCCATGCGCCAAGTTATTCAAGCGGTCCACCTCCATCGGTTCACAACCTCTTGGGCTTTCGGAACCTGGATTTGTATCGGACGATAGATACTTCTTCCATACTGATTCAATTTCTCGTATTCGCCCTCACGGTCTTGACGCCTTCAACTCCTTGGTTCCAGTTCCTTTTTGTCGCCAACGCGGCAGTCTGGAGAATCTGGTATTCTGTTGGTATCGGCTTGGTGCTCGACCGTCAGTCGAACTGTAAGGCCTGGACTCGACACTTTGTAAAATATGGCGAAAGCCCCCAGGAGGCCTGGAATCAGTGGAAAGGCACTTATCATATCAGCATGGTTATGTGCTACGCGAGCTTCATTGCTGCCGTCTGGAAGATGTACAGTTTTCCAGCGGATTGGGGCTATGGCCTCGTTTTGCTCAGACACGTCTTGGGTGCAGGGCTCATTGCCTTGCAAATCTGGACATCGGTCAGCATCTACGAATCTCTTGGAGAGTTTGGTTGGTTCTACGGAGATTTCTTCTTCGATGAATCGCCCAAGTTGACGTATGACGGCATTTACCGTTTCCTGAACAACCCTGAGCGTGTTCTGGGTTTGGCAGGTGTTTGGGGCGCCGTCCTTATCACCAGCAGTGGAGCTGTCACTTTCCTTGCCCTGATGAGCCATATTTTGAGCCTAGGGTTCATCCAATTTGTCGAGCGTCCTCACATGCAGAAGCTTTATGGCCGAAGCCTGCGACGAGATGCTGGTCTGACAAAGAGTTTGAAGCGATCCCTGCCTCCATCGCTACAGCAGCTTCATGGAAGTGTTGACAAAATCTTTGATGAATCTTTCGAATTCATTGAAGAACTCATTGACACTGCTCGTCCGAAGCTCGCGGCGGGTGTCAACACGTTTGTCAAAGACACGTCAGCTCTGTTCCAAAAGTATCCCGCTCGTGTGACTATCTCTCGTATTGATGAAGACCTGGCTGGCTATGACTCACGTGACTACTCCTTAGAGGTCGAAGGCACTGATTCATTGTCACCCAATGACAACGATCAAAGCGGTAGGGAGGGTGCCAATGCTCGTATGCCCCTTGACAGACGCGGCGACCTGAAGAACTTGGTCTTCGAGTATGGTTCACCCATCAAGGTTAAGTGGACGGCTCCGCTCAATCACAGCAAGAAAGATTGGATTGGCCTATATCGAGTCACCGACAACACTTCTCGGGAAGTTACACGTGTCTCATCTCAAGGGAGATGGATTGCAGTCAACGAGGGCTCGTATGACAATTTGACTTGCGAGAAGGGAATCGTGAGCAGCGACATTCTCATACCCGCCTCACAACGCAAGGACAACGAAAACCGCGATCTTGCTTCCGGTGAAGTTATCTTCTCTGGTGATAAGCTATTCTGGACTCAGGGTGTCTTTGAGTTCCGGTACCATCACAATGGCAAACACAATGTTATGGCTATTTCAAGACCATTCGAGATTCGTATCAGCCGGTTTGATGAGGATGAGATCCCGCTGATGGACCCTACATCAGTCGAGCTAAGCTTGTTTCCCGTTGTGCGTAACTGCTTTGATCGAGATCCCCAGATCGCGCCGGAAACCGTGGATGAGCCTTTTGGCAGTCTTGTTGAACGTGATGGAAGATATGCCAAGAGAATTGTGTTCGCGGTTCATCAAATGTGAGTCGACTTTGCTGCGTGGCTTTCGGAGGAGGTCGTACTAATGCTTTCGCAAAGGTTTGGTATCGAATTCGCTCCTGAGGTTGTCAAAGCTGACGGCAATGTCCACAACCTCGCCCGGAGGATATGCAATGCAAAAAGGGTCCTGGTATGTAGTCGTCTGCCTTCATACCTCAACACCTATTTTTCCGGCCGCTGAAGCTGACTTCTAATATTACATCGTGCAGGCTCCCTATAGTCTGACCAAGAATGGTGCAACGACACCAACTGAAGGGAAAGAGTAACCTGAAGATGAGAACCTATGTGGAACCAAGAGAAAACTCGGAAAAAAAAGGGAAAATGGAGACATGGTCTCCTAGCTTGACAATACGCAAACCGTTTCCTGTTCGCCTTCGCAGCTTATATTTGGATGAAAGATGAAGCCCTGATAGACAGGCTTATTGCCAATGTCATTCCGTTTGATTGTGCTGATCATTCATCTCTATCTCATCATGCACACTAAAGACGAACCCTGAAGAAGATAAAAAAAAAAAAAGGAAAACTATTATACAGGCCGCGATGACGGGAGTACATTGAGATGCAAAGCATACATTACTCCGAGTGATTGAGACAGCAGAAGCTCAAAGGGTTTATAGTTTCATGGTACATATTCAGTGGCACTATTTATATATACCATAGAGAATGAAGAATTCGTGTTTGTACTGTTCGTAGATGAATTTTCCTTGTATTGGATATATTTCGATCTAATAGGCAAGCCTAGTCTAACTACCGAGTACGATTTGACGAGAAAAGCCTACAACTTCAGAGCGGTCAGCAGGCATCTTAAGCTGACATGGGAGTTCGACAGCGCAGCAGCACGACGGGACACCTCGAATAAAGGCAAACTCGAAAAGAGTTCGCAGTAAGGTGTTGATCAGCCAAGCCGGTAAATTCATCCCATCCCCTGCCAAGTTCTTCCCCCCGTCAGATCATCCAAAACGAACGATGAGTCGGGTGAAAGGCGTTGGCACAAGTCAAGCGTAGCAAACACACCGACAGGTCTCAGCACGGAGCAAGACGATTGAGCCCGCTGTTCAGTGCTCCACAACCAATCATCCCTTCCATCCAGCGGAATTCAGAAGAAATACAGCGGAGAGAAAGTCCGGTATAGGGGAGTTGAACAGGCGGATCGCAGTGCTCCTATTGTGCTGTGTTGCCGGCAGCTGCGGGCTCGAGGGGCGGTTCTCCAAGGGAGATCATTGAATGGATTGACTTGTTGTCATCATAAAGGATTGTGTGTGGCAGTGATGAGTCAGGGAAGAAGGAACTGTACCTATTACTAGTAATGCCAGGAAGTTGTGCTTGAGTTAAGCAGTTGTGCAATTTCTATTTCTTCGAAATCATCAGCAATCCGCATGATCAAGAACTTCGGTGGATTGGAATAACAAGTAGAATCTTTCAAAAATGATCAGGAGTTTTTGGTAAGGTATTTTGTTTTCTTCAAGGTTTTTGCAGAAGCAGAACTGAAAAAAATGTCTCTCATCACGAAGAGGATATGGGTGGTGTGACCGTCAAGGAAGTGAGCAAAAACATACCTAACAGAGCCTACAGTGTGCGAGATTTCTGAGAAAACGAAAGTGCGATTTTCCTGTCTGATGAATTGGTCAGCAAGACTGCTTGGAGCAAAACGAGCTGATAGCAATTGTGGATTGGAAGTTTGATCAGATGGTGATGCATGTTTGTTCAAGCCCATTTATTTGTCGCCGGAACTTAAGATTTTTGGAAATCAATTTCGTCATGAAGGGTGTGGATTGGCAGTGTGATGGGGTAGACCAACTTACAGTGAGTAAGTGAGTATCAGGATGTTTTGAGCAGATGGCAGTTTAAAAGCTGATGCACTTCTATCAACTACTCAGGCCTCATCATCAGAAGTCTAGTTGGTTGGCAGTCAAGCATAGAGAAGATGAAGAGGAAGAGGAGAAAAACAGAGAAAAAATAGTCGAGTGGGAAAAAGTGTGACCCACCAGCGGACGAAGACAAACAGTGCAAACATCTTCTGAAATCGCAGATTTCCGTTTCTGGACTGGGAAAGAAAGTTGCTGGAAGGTTGCTTGTCTGTTAAAGAAGCATTGGCAATTCCCTCTTTTATCAATTGTTATTGCCGTTTTTCTTTTGATTCTAAGCTTCTTCTCATTCCCAGTAGACCTGCTATGACTGACCGACGAAGAATCAATGGGCCGCCCAGTGGCACAAGGCCTGTGGTCTTTGCATCGTCGCTCAAATCTACGACTGATACTGCATCTGGCAGGCCACAACGGCAAAGGCAGCCAAATGAACTGCGCAAAATATGTGAGATATAAGTTCAATACATCGCCCGCGCAAGAGCTAACATGTCCGCGTATCAGTCCTCAAGACTGGCTTGATTCCGTCCGCATCTGGCTCCTCATACCTCGAATTCGAACCCTCAGCCTCCCTCGCCGCTGCACGCTCTTCTCCTCAATCTCTCATCCCTCCTTCTTCAGCGCTGAAGCTCGCATGCACTGTTCACGGACCGAAACCGCTTCCCCGCTCTGCTACATTCTCGCCCAACCTTGTCCTCACCACTCATGTCAAATATGCGCCGTTCGCTGCCCGCAGGAGGAAAGGGCACATCCGAGACACTAGCGAACGGGACCTGGGTGTACATTTAGAGACCGCGCTGCGGGGTGTTATTGTTGCTGAACGGTGGCCGAAGAGTGGATTGGATATCACGATTACGATCTTAGAGGCAGAAGATGATCGGTGGTGGGGGGATGCGCCAGACTCTCATGATGCTCCGTGGGGGATGATGAATGTTCTGGCTGGATGCATCACGGCTGCCTCTGCGGCTATTGCGGATGCGCGGATCGACTGTTTGGATCTCGTGGCTGGCGGCGTAGCTGCTCTTGTTTCTGATGAGTTGCCGGAGGGAGAGAGGTCAGCGCCGAAGCTTATGCTGGATACTGACCCTGCTGAACATCGGTCTATCCTGTCAGCATGTGTCGTCGCATATATGCCTTCTCGGGATGAGATTACAGAAATATGGCTTAAGGGGGATAGTTCGAAGGTTCTATTAGCGCCCGATGACAAGCGCTCGGGGCATGATGCTTTAATAGATGGGGCGGTGGACGCTGCTCGGGGAGCGCATACGGTTCTGGCAGAGGCAGTGAGGGAATCTGCTGAACGGTTCGCCGGCCTTGCTACAGTTTGAGGTCTTATGTAATGAACGAAGAAATAATACCAACGTCTTGAAGGATCCTTTTCAGTTGTCATATTACGATTAGTTGTGATAGAGCAGCAGTCATTGCTCCCTCATTGAAATCCTTAAATTCAGTGGAATCATAGGTTGAGTGGGCTCTCACTGTGTATACTACCAGTGAATCAAACACCGCGTAAGGCGGTTTAGGACTAAACCACTAGAGCAGATGTTCTGCCTGCTGGTGAGGTGAGCTCGTCTCATTCCGAAATAAACACCAACCTCTCGTCTGGCCACTCTCTCCCTCACCAACTTCCATTCATCCTCACTTTGATCTCCAAATTGATCAAAGCATTCTCGTTACATCTTTCTCTCCCCATCACATCCGACTCAAAACGTCGCGATGCCCAAGTCAACCCTTGACGAGCAGCACATCTTCATGTATCACATCCTTAACGGAGTGAACGACAAGACCGTAAGTCCTCCCTTGAGAATAATGAAACGAGCATAGACGAGTAGCACCGGAGGAACCGCTTGATGTCAATCGGTTCATCCTTCATGATGCTCTCCTCGAGGACACAACTGACCGCACTTCGTTTCTCATAGATCGACTGGGACCCCGTCTGCAAGGCCACCAGTCTGAACAAGAAGGCTGCTAAACTGAGATGGGTCCGTCTCAAGGCAAAGATCGAAGGCGCTCTGAAGGGAAACGAGACTGAAAGCGCTGACGACATCGCCGCGAAGTCTGGCAACGGCAACGGCAACGCCGAAGTCAAGCCTGAAGCCGAAAAAGCGCCTGGCAAGGCTATGCCCAAAATGGGTGTTTTCAAGCCCCGTCGTTCCAAGAACGTCAACACCGCTGAATCTGAGATCGCTCCCCCTGCTAAGAAGAGACGCACCTCTAAGCGCAATAAAGACGATCAGACCGACAGCGACGACGCCAACAAGGGTGCTTCTGAGGCTACTGCCGAGAAATAGCTGGATTCCATCGTTTGGACGATCATTCTTTCTCCACGAGCACTTGTGGCCATGGCACCTTTGGGACGAGCATTTTCTTTGCAGCAGCGATGAAATGGAGTTAGTTTGGTTCAGTAACATGAAGCATCTTTTGGTGCATTGCCTGGTTGGATGGATTTGTGTTTGTTACTGGCAGTTACATGAACACAGGAAGAGGTGTGTTGAACCTGGAGGATAGTAGATAGGAGCTCTAGGTTAATTTAAACTACAAGTTAAGGGTTTCATGGAGCACGTGAGCCAGCATGACTGCAGAATGTAGGCGGTGAGAACCTATTGGCGTGCCTGAATGTCATGGCATATGATCTGTATTCAGTGCCGAGGGTCTTACCCCTACCCAGACTCTTTGCTCCCTTCCATCGTACACTAATATAGAATCCTAGAGCATAAAGTACTCCTGCGCCTCTCTATGCACTTCTTTGTCCGCAATATCAGCATTCACATGTGGCGGCGTTTCGCTTTACCGCGGACACACAAAGTAATTACTCTGTAGATCAGGTAGTCCACGCCTATGATAGCGCATCTGCCAGGGATAATTGCACTGTAATCACAAAGTACCACCGGATATAGAAACATATTGGCAAGCTTTAGCCGGTAATCCGTGGTGGTGATGGCTTGGAGACTAATTTCCTTAAGATTAGGATCGTTGGCCCAGATTCCCGATATTGCTAGCTCCAGAGTTGGTGTAGTTCGCAAATAGAACTATGTCAACCTGACAACCAAGAGTTCTAGTCCCGTCCATAAACACGGCGGGATACTTTTCGCTTTCGACTCGTTCTTGACACATCGAAGGCACCAGAGACCATAACGGAGAAGAAATAGAAACATGATCCTGTCGGCTCCACCGTGGCTTTAACTGTTTGCGTGTTTCCCGCTTCGTCTCTCTGCTGGATGTACTGGGAAGTCAGGGGAAGTTAGGGACTTTTGGTGGGATACTTCGAGTCCATCTCATGGTCCCACTACCACGTAAGAGCGGCATGGACGACAGGTAATTACCGATGATAGCGCAGAGATGGTCAATTGCATCAAATATACCAGCGGGAACGGGCGCGTGACTCTCCGTGGACGTTCCCCGATCGAGGCTTTCCCTTTGTTGGACCTTCGAGGCTCAGACAGCATCAAGATTTGGCTATCCACCATCGGTGTTTCACAGCTCGAAGTTTGATCGAATTATCTCAACCTAATCACTCCATCGTCAATGAACGCCTAGATTATCTATAACATTGGTCCTCAGCGAATTGTGGATAATGGCCTGCAGGTACGATGTTAAGCTGTTTGACATATTGACACAGGGGTCTTGGGAACCAGAAGAACAAGAGGAACAGAGTTTTGATTGCTAACGTCTCTGCTGTCAGACAGGTCGTAAGCGAAGTGAAACCCTGCCAGACGCCAGGGACTGAACGTTGCGCGAGAAATTTTGCTACACTCCAAACTCCAAACTCCAAAAACTACAATCCACAATCTTTCTGATCCAAGGCTATGGGCTCGATTCGCTGGTTCCTTCAGGTGATTGAGACCGTTCCTGGCCTACTGGACGATCCCACGGCGCCCACCAATAACTGGTCTTGTTTAACGCGCTGGGTGCTCGCGGGATCCATCGAGACCCATTTTTCTGCTTTTTTGACTGGTATCTGCTTCTCCATTCCGTTAGTCAACAGCTTAAGTCCATCCCATAAACTTCACAGCAGGTGGCTATGTGACTGAGAATTGAGCACCTTTGATGCGCCGTTCATCTATGCTCGTTACAGCTGAATTGATTCTAATCGCTATGCTGCCTGTGGCTGTCGTTTCTAGGGTTTCAAATCCGTTCAACCGAGATCCTGGGTATGCTGGCAATGCAGGCTGCAGCATTGCATTTGCAGCCATTGCTCTTGAGTGGGGTGAGCTTGAGCTTTGACTTGGTAAATGGTAAGGGTCTAGGTCATGCATATTCTGGATATGCACTGCGCAAGAACTTTAAAGCAAAGACTGCTGCAGACTGCACGTTCTCGGGAACCGTCTTAAAAAGTTCTCCTTGTCGATTGTGACTTTGTCAGTATGCCATAGCCACCACGAGAAGTGGCCAAGGTGAAGTCTCAATGGGCCTGGTACTCCGTCCTTGGTAGTTGATATGAACTTCTCTGTAGCCTATTGAATTAAAAATCGGACTCAAGCGGTACACTAATCTAACCCCTCCTGAAAGAGACCCAGAGTTCTGTCTGTGTGTGCCTCTTAGCTTCGGTTTCTCAGTGGATATCCGGAACTGAGCCACTACTTCCCCCTGATCCAGGAACGACTGTCGGATCTGCGAACTCGACAGCATTTGAATTATTAAATCATTTTCAATTGCCTGGCGGATTATCTCTCCTTTGCAGGATCCGAATATCTCAATCCTCTGGGGACTCTCCCTTTCTCTTTCTCGACTCGTTAAGACGAAATATGCAGGTTACTTGTCTGGGATAACCCAGAATTGAATTGAGCCTGATTCATAAAGCATTGAAGCAATCATGTCGAATGATACGATCTTTGAGACAGTCTAATCGCTCTTCCGATTCCATTCTTTGTCAACTTTACCGGGATCAGTATTCCTTTGTTATCTTTTCGGGTACGGAGTGCTCCGTACATCTGAGCTTCTTCGGTACCAAAGACAATCCCTTTTATACAGGAATTCCCTCGCTTGTGATACTTCTGTTCAACCAAATTTCTCTGGCTATCGTTCATCATGGCTATCCTGAAGAGACTTTTCCAGGCGGAAAAAAGTTCATCAGCAAATACTGCTGATTCAGATGAAACCCGGAGCCCACCAACTCAAGCTGTCAATCCACTGCAGAGGTCCCTGAGCTTAAATACTTCACGGCAGCTGGACGCCGACGAACATTTTCAAAGCATTGACAAACAGTTCGAAGAATTGCACGATCAAATGCAGACACGACCTTTATCTTCTCTCTCCCATGCTCCCACGTCTCGTGCCTCAAGTCGTTTCACGCAGCACAATCCGCGACATGTCGATCTGCTGGAGGCTTTGTTCTCGTCGCATAGATATCAGGTGCAGATAGCCAATGCATTGTCGCCGACTACTCCTTTCAATGAAGATATCGCTGAGCGCAATATGGTTCGATTCCTTCAGGGTCAGCCGAGGACGAAGAAGGTTTATTCCCGTATCATCTCGGCTCTTTATCAAGAAGATGTGGCGGACAGGAACATTGCAAAGAATCGAATGAACAAACGCACAATATCCCGAAGCGCTAGCTCTCGATCGCAGCCTGCATCAGCATCGACTGGTGAGGTAACTCACCGTGAAATCGGCAGCCAGTCCCTTACACGGGCCAATGGGGGCAAAATCACACCGGCAAGCTCACGGCCAGGTTCGAGCTCCTCGTCTCAACCTCGTTCTTTACGGACTCACAAGTCAGCGCCAAATATAATGGCTGAATGTACAAATGCGTCAGGAGAACAATCTGTACCTAATGGTGGAGGCTACTTGGACGTCCCTCCAGCTCACAAGCAAGGCGACCAATGGAGCAACACACCGCTACCGGACAGTCCAACCTTACCTGTGCCAATTACTCAAGCCCGAAAGATGGGTCCATCGGGAGGGAGGGGCACTCCTGAACTGACGAGAAGCTCGCCGTCAATCCGCAGTAATGGCTCATCTACATCACCCAGACTCAACTCCAAGAAAAACGTCCGGGACCTTTCTATCAACACGGAGTTAGCTGCTCGAGGAAAACCTAAGTCAAGGATCTCGCACTGTGCGATCCAGCCACCAACTCCTAGCAATCATGATGTCAAACAGAATCCTAGCATTGCCGAAGTCATGAACAGCCCCTTACCACTCCGAACCCCCACGTTGATGTTTCCTCTGCCCCCCTCAAACCAGAAGGCGGAGGTAGTGGGCATGTTCAAGCAGGCTTTGAATTCCTCTGCAGTAACTATCTCGCCCCATCCCACCTTTGAGACTCTACAGGACGCGATAGTTCGAGAGATTAACTCTCATGAAGCTTTTCGGCGTGTTCCTGTCCCTGTCCTTGAAGCAGGTCCTCTCTTTACACCGTCCTCATCTCAGGATTCTTTTGATCGAGACGAAATCTCGGCAACTCGAGGGCCGACTAGGAGCTTTTCCACAAAAGAAATGCAATTTTCCAAACTAATCAGGCGCAGCTCTTTCAAAAAGCATAAAAGAGGCTCGGAGCGCAAGAGCATATCAACTACCACACCTGCGATAGTCTTCCGTCGAGGCTCCCCATCATCCAGGAGACGAAGGCACACAGATGCGCCGCCTCCGTCTCCGGGGTTTCTCGACGTGCCGCAAGACAGAAAGCTTGCGGACAATGACGAACCTAAAGAACAAGTGACATACATGGATATCCTCCTCCGATCACAGAAATCCCCTCCCAATTCCAAGTGGAGAAAGTCTCCAGAAGCAATTCGTGGTTTCGGACGAACCCAATCCTCCGGCACCCTCGGTTCATACAGCTTCTCGGATGGATCTAACCCCACAGCTTCAGTCTATTACATGCGTGCACAGACGTCTTCGTCGTCGAGTGACGGGCAGAACAGTATCTCCGCAGATGACAGTGACGAGGAGATAATCCAGCTCCCCGGCATTGCAACCTCCGGAGTCCAAATCCAGGCTGTCGACGAAAACAACGTCACCTACAAGATGGAGAATACCACTCCGAGAAACGCCTACCGGTTGATGAACTGGCCACACGGCACGCGCAGGACGCTTCCTCGTCGAGGAAGCTCCATCATGAGCGCAAGCAAGTCCGCACATCACCCCCCCAGACACGAACACCTGGGCCGGAGCGCACGTTCGGTCGAGTCTTACTGACTTTGGTAACATTCTATCCTCTCCCTCCCTCAGCGAGGGAATGAAAAAATGCTGAGACGAAGCGCTGCTGCAGTCCTTGACTCACACTCCTTGAAACACCAACTATCACATGACTATGTCTTTTCCTTATCTCTCGAATCATCCAGTTCCTCAATCTGTTTATATATCAGGCGTTCTCCGCAGTCTTCTCTCCCTCGTTAGAAGCGTTTCTGTCATTGCATCATCTCTTATCTGTGGGTCATCAAGCATAGCTAGGCGGGAAAGAAGTTTTAGATACGTTAATATCAATCATGCTGATAAGGCAATTACTCCAACCTAGTAGGCTTCAATATCTTCCCCGACTTACGATGCTGAGGCACGACTAGGATGCAATGGCGATATGCTTCAGTTGTGATCGTTTGATTTCCGTGTTCAAGGTACGGATATGGTATGCTAGATCTGACTCTGAATGCACGAACAAAACAACCACAGAGGTATCTCGAAGATCACTCCCCTAACTCACTTCACCAATGCACCGAACCTTGTTTTTGAATGTACCTTCGACTAAATACATACATCCATCACCGAATCTGAAACAGCAGAGAAAGGAAAATCATAAAGTCATAGTTACCACCGCCATGCAGGCGGGCGGGACAATCCGATGTGGATATGCATGACTCGAATGCCATGTCTGACGTCTAGTAGGAACCTGCGCGAAAATCGTCAGTGAATTGTTCGATTCCTTTTCCGGCGAGAAGATATAGAAAGGGAACTTACGTCCAAACATGCACCACTTCTCGGCCATACGGGTGCACTTGGGGTTGACACACTTGGTCTGGCCGTGGACGATGCCCTCGGGCTGATCGAAGGGAATGCAGAGAGACTTGGCGCCCATGCTGGGAGCCCTGGCGTCTTGGGGCACACCAGAGTCCTCCTCCGCCTTGCGGGCGCTGAGTTCCTTGATCTGATCCTCGCACTCCTCAGTGAGACAGTGAGGGATGACACAGATGTTCTTCTCATTGAGCGCGGGGGTGAAATCATCCCAGTTGGTGATGAGCTTGCGATGAGCGCGGAACTCATCATCTGCGCGCTTGTACAGATCCTTGTGGATGGTCTCCAGCAGAGCAGGAACGGCGGTGGACAGCTCATCAATGGGAATAGTAGACTTGCCATCCTTCCCGGGAATGTCACGACGAGCGGCCGTGACGTAACGACCGGCGGACTCACCAGGACCGAATTCAATACGCAGAGGGACACCACGAAGTTCCCAGTCGTTGAACTTCCAGCCGGGGGAGTAGCCTTCTCTCTTGTCGCTATCGGCACGGATGCCTGCGACCTTGAGGAGGGAGACAAGGCTGTCGATCTCCGCGTAGAGCTTCTCACGCTCCTCATCGGAAGTCTTGGCAGTGATACCGACAGGAACGATGATCGTCTGAGTCTCAGCAACGCGAGGAGGAAGGACCAAACCGCGGTTGTCACTGTGGATCATGACCATAACGCCCAGAGTACGGGTGGAAAGACCCCACGAGTTCTGCCAGACGTAAAGAGGAGGCTTTTTCTCATCAGGCTTGGCAGATGGGTCCTCGACGGTGATTCCGAACATCTTACTGAAGTTCTGGCCAAGACCGTGTGAAGTTCCACCCTGGATACCACGACCAGTAGCAGGAATGTAACCTTCAACAGTTGTAGTGTAAAGACCACCAGCGAACTTCTCCTTCTCTGTCTTTTGGCCCTTCACAACGGGAACAGCGAGGAGCTCTTCGTAAATCCGAGCATAGAGGCCGAGCATGTGTAAGACCTCCTCGCGAGCGGCCTCCTCGGTAAGGTGAGCGGTGTGACCCTCCTGCCACAAGAACTCTCTTGTCCGAAGGAAAGGCTGAGGATGCTTGAACTCCCATCTGACGACCGAGTTCCACTGGTTGAGCTTGAGAGGCAGGTCACGGTGACTTCTGATCCACTTGGCGTAGTAAGGGTACATAACAGTTTCTGATGTTGGACGGATGGCGATCTTCTTCTCAAGAGGGGTGTTGCCTCTGTAAAGGAGTAAGTCAGTCATACAGCAAAGACGTACAACGCTGGACAAAAGGAAAATCATACGCATGAGTCACCCAAGCAACTTCAGCAGCGAAACCTTCGATGTGATCCTTCTCTCTCTGCAGCACATCCTCGGAGACGAATAGAGGGAACGAGCAGTTCTTGACGCCAACCTTCTTAATCTCTGCATTGAACCAGTTTTGAATCTCCTCCCAGATAAAGTAAGAAGCAGGCTGTGTCTCATCAGCAACTGGACCATGATAGTCGACGGTAGTATATCCACTCCAACAAACAATCGTACCTTGAGAATGAAGCATCCAGAAACGTCGTAGTAATCCAACATGTCACCCTTTGTAAGAACCTGCTGGTACCACCCAGGAAAGTCCTCCTCTTTGGAGACATCGATACCGATCAAAGCAGCACCTTCGATCTTCTTCTTAGGCGCCTTTGATGTAGCCTTCTTAGCCTCCGACTTTCCAATGCCCTTGTTTGCAGCTTTCTCAGCCTTCTCAGCAGCCTGCTTTGCTAGCTTTGCTGCCTTCTTGGCGGCATTCTTGGAGGTCTCGCCTTGGGGAGCGGCCTTATCAGCATCAGCGGGGTTCTGACTGCGATCAGGAAGGGTGACAGGGTCAGCAGCAACCGAAGTGTCAGCGGGGGTTTGACTGGCCATTTTGCAAACGAGGATCGAGTCGAGCAGGCGCTAGAAGAACGGACAGAAAAAAAGAGGGCGATTGCCTAGGCAGATGACTCGTCCGTGGGAGCAAAATGAGGGCCGCATTCCCCTCGTCAAAGTGGGATGCATCTTCGAAAATATTCACCGCCTCCGGACCGGCAGAACTTTTAGCGGGAGACCAACAGAGAGTGGGCAGCAGAACGAGATCTCCAGCAGTGGAAGCTCTGCCATCTCGTCACAAACGTCTTTTTCTACTATCGAGTAATCATGGCAGGCATTTTCGAGGCGCCGCGCAATGCGGACACTCTTTGTGAGCTTCAGCCCCCAAAAAGGGTTCCTCTTTGAGACCGTTTTACTAACGACCATCACACAGTCTTGGGAGGACAGAAAATAACTGGCGCTGATGTCCGCGAGCAGAATGGTGTGTGATAACTGACATGCCTAATTCTTAAATGCTGACGAGAAACGCAGTCCTTGCGACTCAGGCTATTGCAAATGTTGTCAAGAGCTCCTTTGGTCCTTCTGGCCTGGACAAGATGATGGTGGACGACATAGGGGTAAGCGTTCAAAGCTCAACCCCTCGACATCTCGTGCAGAGTTCTGATTGTCAATATAGGATGTGACTGTAACCAACGATGGTGCCACTATTCTGAGTTTGCTCGACATCGAACACCCTGCTGGGAAGATCCTTGTTGATCTAGCCCAACAACAGGACAAGGAGGTATGACCTATCGCTCGCGCCGATTTTCTGTCCTGAAAAGCTCTTTCCCTGATCCTGTTATACTTTAGGTCGGAGATGGTACCACTTCCGTCGTCCTCATTGCCGCCGAACTTCTACGACGAGCAAACGAGTTAATGAAGAACCGTATCCACCCCACGACTATCATCAATGGCTACCGGCTAGCCCTCAGAGAAGCTGTCAAGTATATGAATGAGAACATCACCACGAAAGTCGATGCGCTCGGAAAGGACAGCCTGGTCAATATTGCCAAGACTTCTATGTCGAGCAAAATCATCGGCGCGGACGCGGATTTCTTCGCCAACATGGTCGTTGATGCCATGTTGCTGGTGAAGACCACAAACCAGAAGAACGAGGTTAAATACCCAGTCAAGGCTGTGAATCTGCTCAAGGCCCACGGAAAGAGCGGCACGGAATCTTTGCTCGTCAAGGGTTATGCACTCAATTGTACCGTCGCTTCACAAGCCATGAAGACCCGGATTACCGACGCAAAGATTGCTTGTCTCGACATGAACTTGCAAAAGGAGAGAATGAAGCTTGGCGTTCAGATCACGGTTGATGATCCTGACCAACTAGAGAAGATCCGTGAGAGAGAGTCCGGCATTGTTCTTGAGCGGGTAGAGATGATCCTCAAGTCTGGAGCAAATGTCATTTTCACAACTAAGGGTATCGACGACATGGTTCTCAAACTCTTCGTCGAGAGGGGCGCTATGGCTGTCAGACGCTGCAAGAAGGAGGATCTGAGACGGATTGCGAAGGCCACTGGAGCTACCTTGGTTAGCTCACTCTCTGACCTCAACGGCGATGAGAAATTCGACGCATCAAACCTCGGATATGCAGAGGAAGTTGTGCAGGAGCGGATATCAGATGACGAGTGTATTCTGGTCAAAGGAACCAAAGTCCACACCTCGGCCTCGATCATCCTCAGAGGGCCCAATGACTACAGCTTAGATGAGATGGAGCGTTCGGTTCACGACTCTCTTTGCGCCGTCAAGCGCACTCTTGAGAGTGGTAGCATCGTTCCTGGAGGTGGTGCCGTCGAAACGGCGCTTCACATCTACCTTGAAGAGTTTGCAGTCACAGTGGTACGTTCGTATCATATCCTCTTGATGTTTCATTTCGCTAACGGCTCATCTTCACAGGGTTCTCGTGAGCAGCTAGCTATCGGCGAATTCGCCCAATCTCTTCTCATTGTTCCCAAGACATTGGCAGTCAATGCCGCCAAAGACTCGTCTGAGCTCGTTGCCCAGCTCCGCAGCCGTCATTGGGCCTCTCAACGCGTCGAAGAAAGCCCCGCCAACAAGGACGATAAGGCTATCGCCAAGAAGAAGAACTACAAGAACTATGGTCTTGATTTGACTAAGGGACGGGTCCACGATTGCATCAAGGCAGGTGTCTTGGAACCCAGCATGGGTAAGGTCAAGCAGTTCAAGAGTGCTGTCGAGGCCTGCATAGCCATCATGCGTATCGATACCATGATCAAGCTGGACCCTGAGAGGAAGGAGGATGACGGACACGGTCACTAAGAGCTCGATGACTACTTGGGTAACTTTACTTGCTTATGCATGGAGTCTTAGATCAAGGTACAGAAGTATAAAAGCATAATAAGCTATCACGAGTACAGATTTCCAGCTCGTTCTTTTCTTTTCCATAATCTATAATAATTTTCCCGTCTCTCACGAAGGAGGCTCTATTCCTGTGCCTCGGACGCCAAAGTTGCTCTTTTCCCGGCCTTGCTCGACACCTCAAAGCATATTGGGCGGGGCCTCCCTTGAAGGGGCTCATGAAGCTGTTACTTTGGTTGTCAAATCCCGGGACTGTGTATTCCTGCTACATGTAAACCTATTAAGCTGGGTATTTGGAGAGATACTCTTCGACAGGTACTCTTCCTTCAGAAGGGATGAGACAAAAGAAAACGCCTCTGAATATGCTGATCATTTAGGATATGCTATGTGGTAAGCCCCTTAGGACATGATCCAAAAGACTTCACTCTGAACAGAATCGCTCATAAACAAATGCATGTACCCAACCCTCAAAAACCTGAAAATGGGTACTTCCGTAAAATGCACTATGCACCAAGGCACATCCCTGCTATACAATGCATGCCGCTAGATGCCACAGTAAGCTGTTGCATGCCGTCTAAATCGAACAGCCAGACCCACGCTAAATGAACATAAACCAAACCCAGACGCCTCAACATGCTCACATGAACCGTAAACCCAGCAAAGGAGGAAAGCTTTCGATTCTCGAAAGGTCATTCATCATCGTCGTCATATTGATTCTCGATGTCAGCCCAGCCACACTTCCATCGTCTACCTTCGGTCTCACCACCGACTCGCAGGTCCCGAGCATCAGGCCCTTCGCGCCAACACCTGGCACTATAGTCGTCGCTGACTGTAATGAGCTCCCCATCTACAGACCAGGAAACAGCTGACACCTCCTTTTTGTGGCCCTCAACCAATGGTGTCCCTGACTGGTAGATCGGCACGGTATCCTCCAGTCGTCCGGACAAGCCAACTGCTGAACTAGTGCGGCGTAAGCCAGAGCGAGTGAATGGCATCCCTGGGGACTGGGGATTCAGATCAACAGCTGGTTTCTGAACGGGAGAATGAAGGAACCTCTCGTCAGTCGGGAAGAGAACGGCACAATGATCACTGCTTCCAACAGCTAACATTTCCGCTTTGTCTGCAACGGCCTTGCGGACACTGACTTTGACGTAGAATGAAGACACCTGCAACCGCGGATGACGAAATCCGTACAATGGACCCAGACCTTCCTTGTCAGAGCCACCTGAGCGTCTTGGACGATCGTTGTATAGAGAAAGTTCAGGTGCATGTCCGAGTACCAGGTGGGACGTAGAGTATGCGTATACAGTGCCATCCCTACAGAGCGTGTAGAGCCGTGAACCATCACCATTGAGTGTCAGCGAGGTGAGTCCAAAGCGCCTATATTTAATGTGGCTATCCGGTTCACGGGTTGTTGAAACGGGAAGGACAGGGCGACCACGACGGTTGCTGTGTGCGGTACGCAAATCCCAGAGTCTCACGCATGCATTGGCCTCTGACGCTGTCACGAAGAGATTTTCGCGACCGGGGGAAAGAAACGTCAATGAGGTTACCGTGATGTCGGAGCGGCCAATTTGCGGTTCGGATTTATCAGAGATAGAAGTCTGGGGCGTCCAGGCATGAGCTCCATGTATCGTATTAAGAACTTGGGGATAAATCATCTTGGAAGTCAGTGACAGCGAATTGTCCGAGTCAGATTCCAGCGAGCACCGGACCTGTAAAGATGGCCTTTCGAACCCTTTGCATCGAAGATCCCAGATGTTGACATTTCCATCCCGGCTGCAAGTTGCAAGAACTTTATTATTCGCCGCCGGTTGGAATTGAACGCGCTTCACTGAGGATACATGGTTTGATAGACAGTATATCGGTTTCTGCGTAGCCATATCAATCACCTGTGCCGTTTGGTCACCGGAAGCTGTTGCCAGGAGCATATCATCGGACGAGAATTCAAGATCCATTATTGCGTTCATGTGGGGACGAAATGTTAGGTACGCCTTGGAAAATCCGCTTTTGTCGTCTTTGGCAGAGTCAAGTAATCGAATGCCTCCTTCTTCATCGCCCACTGCAACAAGTGAGTTCGCTATAAGATGGACAACAGTCAGCTAAATCGGTAATAAATGAGGAGGGGAAAGATTCAAGAGCAAATCACGTACTGTTACATGTTGCGGTACAGAAAGGGAGAGCGAGACGATCCCCAGTGTAGCTCGCGCAGGAATGGCTGTCGGTCGAACGAGAGTAGAACGCGGAGGTCATATCCTGCCACCCTGAAACATAGTGAGAATAGGGTAAGAAGATCCAGTACGAAGAGATGACCAACCAGCCCCAATATTGGATCGCATTGTTACTCGATTGGCCCGTGGTCCCAAGACACTTCGCATGTAAAGCCCTCCGGATGTCTGAAGCGCGTGGGACCGCCGAATAGGCGCAATGGGAAGCGATAGCTTGCTAGGCATTACAGGTTTCGGTTCAATATCTTGTGCGTCATTGCCAGTCTTGATATCCTTAACCGAAAGACTCAACTCCTCTCCATCTTCAACAGGAAACCTGACACGAACTTTCCGCAATGGCGACGATTGTAGCGGGGAACCGACAGAGGAGAATGATAATTTCCGCTTCCTGCTTGGAGTCCGCATGAGATCTGAAGAGTGATTATCAACAGTTCTATTTCCCACTGCTTTCAATGCCCGTGTGAAGGCTGGACCCAGACGGTTGACAGCTGGTGAGCTGAGCACCTTCAAGGCCTGCCGATTCGTCCTAACCGATCCCGCGCCATTTCCGGCGTTCAGCATCGAACGAGGAGTAAAGAACCGCCGGAAAGACCGTGGAGTGACTGGTGGAGGCTTCTTAGGTTTACGTCTCATGCCAGCGTCCGATGCTATGGAGGGTGGAGATGAGGGAAACTCCTGTGCTGGCGAGGCAGGAAACACAGGTTCCGATCGAGGTACTTCGGGGAGGTCATGGCAGCTATCCATTGTGGGTTATAGGCAAACGAAGGACATACAAAGGCATTCTATTCAAACGAAAAACAACAGACGAAAAAGAGGGATAAGAGCAGAATGGGCTAAATAGTGCGAAATTGCGGCATGGTGGAGCTGGGGAAAGGAGTGTAGTCCCTAGTATTGTAATTCGGACTATCAGCTATGCGTCGCGGGCAGCAGAACAAATCAGTCTCGTGTCGACGTGCTTTTTTCGTGACGCGAGCTGCTGCTTCCAGTAGGCGGTGGACTCTTCAATTAAAGTGATGGGGTCGTGCTTGATACGGAAGGCGGTCTGCCATCATAGATCCAGAAATTTTTTGTATCCGCTATTTTTTTTGTGAACCGGTTCCGCTGAGCTAGCTGGTCTGAAGGACATCCAGCAAGTTTGACATAAGGTCGCATCTGATTATCTGGTGCCCTTTGTCTATCAGCTATGGCCCCTATAAAGCGCAAGGGCAATGCTGGGGAGGAGGCAGTGACTCGTCAGCCCCAGAAGCGTGTTCGAGTTGGAGGAGCTGAACAGGGCAAAGATCAGAAAAAGCAGAGAACATCAGAATCTACCAGCGACCTTAAACCTACCGAGCTTACGGTGCTGCACGATGACGAACCTTCGTTTCCTCGTGGTGGCGGGAGCGTCCTGACACCTCTCGAAAAGAAGCAGATCCATATCCAAGCGACTAAGGATGTGCTGTTCGAGCAGAAGGGGTCCAAGAAGTCGTCTGACAATTTCGCCGTTGGAGATGACGATGAAGACATTGAAATGAATGATGCGGAAGACAATGCGACCTCTACCAAACAGTCTCGGAAAAGGAAGACCAAAAGCAAGAAGCGCGCAGAGCAAGAAGCAAACGAGAAGCAAGGTGTGCGAATTGAAGGTCTCAACTTCAAGGTAGGCCCGCATTAAGCATATATTGTGGCTGTTAATAAAAGGCTGACAATTGCAGCGTATTGTTCCCGGGTCGATGGTATTAGGCCAAGTGTCCAGCATTAATGCTCACGATATTGGTCTATCTCTTCCGAATAACCTTACCGGATATGTTCCCTTGACTGCGGTTTCCAAGAAGTTGGAAGAGAAGATTGAGAAAATTCTTAACGATAATGACAATGAGGATAGTGACGCGGAGGAGGAGGATGACGACGAAGATTCGTTGGATCTGACCGACTACTTCTATCTTGGCCAGTACCTACGGGCATCCGTTGTTTCTGTTGGGAGCAACGCCGCAGATGCTCCTTCGAAGAACAAGAAGCGTATTGAACTTTCAGTTGACCCGAGACAGACAAACGCCGGGCTCTCAAAATCGGATTTGGAGGTCAATACTGCCATTCAAGCTTCGGTTGTCAGTGTGGAAGACCATGGTCTGGTGATGGACCTGGGTATTGAGGGTGCAGACGTCAAGGGCTTCATGTCTAAGAAGGAGATCGACCCCAAGACAGACTATTCGAGCATTAAAGAAGGATCGGTTTTCCTTTGTATGGTCACTGGCCAAAACGCCAACGGAAGCGTTGTCAAACTATCCGCTAACCTTCAGTCTGCCGGATCCATCAAGAAATCACATTATCTCAGCACGGCATCGACAATCAACTCATTCCTTCCTGGTACTGCAGCAGAAATCTTGTTGACGGAGGTTTCTTCTAGCGGATTGATCGGTAAGATCATGGGTATGTTGGATGCCACAGTGGACTTGGTACAGTCCGGTGGCAACTCTGGAAAAGACGACTTGACAAAGAAGTTCCAGCTCGGTGCGAAGATCAAGGGACGTATTGTCTGCACCTTCCCAGCTTCTGAGCCATTCAAAGTCGGCTTTTCAATACTCGACCATGTTTTGAAGTTTGCGACTGAGGGTCATGGACCTGGCACCTCTGAGGATGCACCGGCGATTTCTGCAATCATACCTGAAGCCAAAGTCGTCATGGTTGATCCCGGAATGGGTGTTTATGTGCAGATGGGCTCTACGAAGCACATGGGCTTTGTTCATGTCTCCCGATTAGCAGACGGAAAAGTTGAACACATTGCACCTGAACACGGTCCCTTCCGAATTGATTCTGTCCATGAGGCTAGGGTTGTCGGCTACAGTTCTTTTGATGGCCTCTATCTACTCTCCTTTGAGAGGAAGGTCATTGAGCAGCCCTTCTTACGTCTGGAGGATGTGACTGTGGGTGCTGTGGTCAAGGGGAAGATTGAGAAGCTGTTGATTGGGCCGGCCGGGGTTGACGGACTGATTGTGACTTTGGCGGACGGTATCACCGGTCTTGTTCCCTCTATGCACTTCGCAGACACGGCCCTTCAATTCCCTGAGAAGAAGTTCCGGGAAGGCTTGACGATCACTGCTCGAATCTTGTCGGTCAACCTTCAGAAGCGTCAGATTCGCCTAACCCTGAAGAAGAGTCTGCTCAACAGCGAATCTGCCATCTGGAAAGATTACCAAGACATCGTCCCAGGCTCTCAGTCTCCGGGTACGATTGTAAACATTCAACCCCATGGCGCTGTCGTTCAATTCTACGGCTCAGTTCGCGGTTTCCTTCCTGTGTCGGAGATGAGCGAAGCTTACATCAAGGATCCTTCGCAACACTTCAGACAAGGGCAGGTGGTTAACGTTCACGCTTTGAGTGTGGATCCAGCTCTTGGAAAACTAGCAGTTTCGTGCAAAGACCCCTCGACCTTCACCGAGACCTATAAGAAGGCGTTCGAGAAGATTCAGCCCGGGCTGCTTGTCACAGGGACGGTGTTTGAGAAGTCTGTCGATGATGTCCTTCTCAAGTTGGACGAGTTCGGTCTTATTGCTCGGTTAGATCTGGCGCATGTGGTGGACGGTTCTGAATCCAAGCAGATCTCGGCCCTTTCAAAGATTCGTGTTGGCCAGAAGCTCAATGATCTTCTTGTACTTGACATTCAAAGAGCCCGCAGACTCATCAAAGTGTCGGCTAGAGCGAGTCTCAAGAAAGCAGCCAAGCAAGGATCTCTCCCGGCCAAGTTTGAGGATATCCAAGAAGGCGCTGAAGTCACTGGTTTTGTCCGAAACATCACATCCGACGGTCTGTTTATCGAGTTCCTCGGTGGCATTACTGGATTGGTACCTAAGAGGCTCTTAGCGGACGAGAACGCCAGTAAACCTGATTATGGCATGGTCAAATCGCAGCTTGTTACTGCAACTGTGCACTCCATCGACACCGACTTCCAAAGGTTCATACTGAGCATGAAGCCTTCGGAAGCAACCTCAGCTGGTCCAAAGAGACCCGCTCCCAAGCCTACTCTTTCGAACGATGTGGTCAGCAATGCTGTGGACGAAAGCATCGAGTCGATGTCCGATTTCACCTTTGGCAGGACCGTGAAGTGTAAGGTCGTGTCTGTCAAGGCAACCCAAGTCAACGTCCAACTGGCAGACAATATTCAGGGTCGCATTGACGTCTCCGAGGTCTTTGATAAGTGGGAAGACATCAAGGACCGCAAACAACCGTTGCGATTTTTCCGTCCCAAGCAAATCATCTCAGCTAGAATCCTGGGTATTCATGATGCGCGCAGCCACAAATTCCTTCCAATCAGTCACCGCTCTGGGAAGCTCCCCGTGTTTGAACTTTCTGTTAAGCCAAGTTTCCTACAGGCCGCCAATCCTTCCCCGTTGAACTTGGAGCAAGTCCAGATTGGCTCAACCTGGGTCGGTTTCATCAACAATGTTGCCGACGATTGTCTCTGGATCAACCTCTCACCCAATGTTCGCGGACGACTACGTTTCATGGACGCTTCGGATGACCTATCTCTTTTTGCCGATGTGGAGAAGCACTTCCCGATTGGCTCAGCGCTGAAGGTCCATGTCGCTGCCGTTGACACCGAAAAGGGTCGCCTAGATCTTACAGCCAAGCAAGGGTCTAGCAAGCTGTCCTTCGAAGACATTTCTGTTGGCATGATTCTTCCCGGACGAGTTACGAAGGTCACCGAGAAGCAGGTTATCATGCAGCTCAGCGACACGGTCGTGGGTGCGGTCAATCTGATTGATTTGGCCGATGACTACTCGAAGGCAAACCCTACCGTCTACCACAAGAACGATGTGCTACGTGCTTGCGTAGTAGGTGTTGACAAAGCCAACAAGAAGATTTCCCTCTCTCTCCGCCCGTCGAAAGTTCTAAGTTCCTCCCTTCCGGTCCAGGATCCCGAAATCACTTCAATGAAGCAACTCAAGGTCAATGACGTGGTTCGAGGATTTGTCAAGAGAGTCGCTGATAGCGGTCTCTTTGTGACTCTGGGCCACGATGTAACGGCCTACGTTCGTGTCTCTGACCTGTCGGATTCCTACCTCAAGGAGTGGAAGGATTCCTTCCAGGTCGACCAGTTGGTCAAGGGACGGGTGACTGTCGTTGATCCCGAGCAAGGCAGATTGCAGATGAGTCTCAAGGAATCTGTCTTGGATCCAGAATACAAGGCGCCGATCACGATGCATGACCTGAAAGTCGGTCAGGTTGTCACTGGCAAGGTTCGCAAAGTGGAGGAATTCGGCGCCTTCATTGTCATCGATCGGTCCGCCAACGTCAGTGGTCTATGCCATCGTAGTGAGATGGCTGACAAGCGAGTTGACGATGCCCGCACCTTGTACGAGGAAGGCGACGTTGTCAAAGCCAAGATCATCAAGGTCGACCGTGAGTCAGGGAAGATCTCATTCAGCTTGAAGGCTTCCCACTTCAAGGATCATGATGAGGAAGACGAAAGCGGCAGTGACGAGGATGGTGACTCCAACGGCGTCAGCCTAGATGGTATGGGCGGTGTCGACGTAGAAGGTAGTGACGATTCCGAGAACGATGACGATGACGTATCTATGGGGGGCGTTGACCTTGAGGAAGACAGTGAGAGTGATGGTGAGGAGAGCGATGAGGATGTGGAGATGACCAGCGCACCTGTTAAAAGAGACGGGGGCCTTGGTGCAACAGGCTTTGACTGGAGTGGAAACGTCAAAGACGATGAGGACGAAGCGATGCAGTCCGATTCCGACGATGAAGACAACTCTCGGAAGAAGAAAAAGAAGAGCCGCAAGCCTGAGATCCAGGTTGATCGGACTGGCGAGTTGGACGCCAATGGACCTCAGTCGGTTGCCGACTACGAACGGCTCCTGCTCGGTGAGCCTGACTCTTCGCTTCTTTGGCTGAAGTACATGGCCTTCCAATTGGAGCTCGGCGAGGTCGAGAAAGCCAAGGAAATCGCCGAACGAGCCCTTCGCACCATTAGCATCGGTCAGGACACCGAGAAGTTGAACATTTGGGTGGCTCTGCTCAACTTGGAGAACACATACGGCAATGATGACAGTCTCGACGAGGTGTTCAAGCGCGCCTGCCAGTACAATGATACGCAGGAGATCTACGACCGCATGACGAGCATCTACATTCAGTCAGGAAAGAATGATGTGAGTCACCCTGATACCATTCACCAAACGATATTTTAAGTATGCGAATGCTGACGCAATTGATCGTCTTACAGAAAGCGGATGAGCTCTTCCAGACGGCTCTCAAAAAGAAGATCTCCAACACGCCCAAGTTCTTCCTGAACTACGCCAGCTTCCTGTTTGATAGCATGGCGGCGCCCGATCGTGCTCGTGCTCTGCTTCCTCGCGCACTCCAGTCTCTGCCATCTCATACACACGTGGAGCTTACCTCTAAATTCGGTCAGCTGGAGTTCCGCTCGCCCAATGGAGACGTCGAACGTGGCCGAACTGTGTTCGAGGGCCTGCTCTCCTCGTTCCCCAAGCGGGTTGACCTGTGGAACGTACTCTTGGACTTGGAAATCAAGAATGGTGATGCGGAGCAGGTCCGGCGGCTTTTCGAGCGCGTACTTGGTATCCGGGACGCCAAGAAGGGTGCGGCTGCTGCTGCTCCCATGGATGCTAGCAAGAAGCTCCGTCCCAAGCAGGCCAAGTTCTTCTTTAAGAAGTGGTTGTCGTTTGAGGAGAAGCTGGCAGCTGCTAATGGCGGCGATGAGAAGATGGTGGAGGAGATCAAGGCCAAGGCGGCGGATTATGTCAAGTCTCTGCAGAACGCATGAGCATTGCAGACAATTGTGTAAAGAGTTGGATCTTGTTTAGTTCTCGTTGGGTGTTATGGGGTCATAGATGCATTGTATATACAAAAGCATTCGGAAGCCATGTCTTCTCGTCAATAGGCATAAAGACTTTTCTTGTGTATGTGATGCGCAAAGTAAATAATCCTTCTTTATCGATGGTATTAACAAGCCTCAAAGGGGTATTAGAGCTCAAGAGCCACAAATCAACGTCGCTTTTCAGCCATCAACCGCCGATACTCCTCCACGATAGTCCTGCGCTCGCTCGCGAGCTCCTCTCTCCGTCTCAAACTTCCCACGGCAGCAGGAACATTCGCGACATCGACTCGGGCGCCTCCGCGGACCTTGAAAACCTCCTTCGGCTTCGTCAATTGCGGCGGCGCCTGAACCACATCGAAGGGGTTCGCCGGCTTGTTCATCCGATCCCGTTTCTTCAGCTTCGCCCACGGATCCGGGCCATCATCCTCCAGGGCGCCATCGCCCTTCTTCTTTCTTTTCGCGGCAGCGCCCTTCTTCTTCGCCTTGGCCTGCGCAGCCTCCATCTCCCACTCCTTCCACAAGTCCAGTTGTTCCTCCAACTCGGCCTCCCGCTCCTCCCGCTCGGCCGCCTCACGCTCCAAGATCTCCGCTTCCTCCTTCCGCCACTGCTCCTGTAATCGACGAAGGCGCTTCTCGTGCTTCGTCTGCCGCCCCTCGCGCAGCTTAGGTAGATCCGCCGACGCCGGCTTGCCCGATCTCTTCATCCCCGATATGGGCATCTCGCGGTCAACCCGCGCAGCAAAGTCTGACAATTTCTCCCCCGGCAGAATCTTCAGATTAGACGTGGGCATGGGTTCCGCGGCAGCGGTCGTAGATGTCGCTGCATTGGCAGCCTTAGTCGGAGTCGACGACGCAGCAGTCTTCTTCCGCGACGACTGCTTTGTGTCCTCGGTTGCATCGCGCTTGCGCTTCTTGCTTCCTGTCTCGCCGGCGTCGGGTTTGGGTGGTGCTGGCTTGCCACCGTTGGCTTGGAGCTGCATCAGCCGGCGGAAGGCGCGCGGGGTATCATCGTCCAGCTCGGATTTGCTGCGGGCAAAGGCCGAGGGGTTTTCTTTCTTCTTTGGGGCTTTGGACTTGGGGGCGGGCTTTTTGCCTTTGGTTTTTGGGGCGTTGGGATCGTGAGTCGGGAGAGGTTTCGCGATCAGGGTGGGTGGGAGGTCGTAGATGCTGTGGTGGGATTAGCGGATGTATATAATATTAGTTGTACTTTGATACTCACCTCGCGTCATTTTTTCTTCTCTTGTGCTTATGAGGCATGGTGGATTGTTGTTCTGTTGGTTGTGGTTGATAGAAACTGAAGCTGAGATGGTCGGCGAACTTTTTTTCCTTGGTGGTTGGCGGCAGATCTAATCGCTATCGCTACTGATAAGGCTGCTTGGATCCGATAATGGCACAATACAATGCTACATACTCCGTACTCCGTACCTCTACCTCTCTTCTCTCTTACAGTTAAACAATCATTTTTCCCTGGTAAGAGCACATGTAATTCCCAGATGATTCTTGGCTTGTCCTTCGTAATGATGCACCCAGAATAAGCCTGCATTCATGTACTTGTTGATTACAGCTTTGGAGTAGATACACAGTGCTGTGCTCGAGGTCATTGAAGCAACCTTCTATTATCCCTGTTGTATGTTATTGACTTCAATGATAATAGCACCAAAATACTTGATGATATGATGCATCCCTAGAGTTTAACATGCAAAAGCGTGCTTGGAGTTCCTATATTGACCTGAGTCAGGCTCCTGTCACTGTCTAGAGGTGGCACTTGTCGACGCCCTGTCGTGTATAGGCTTACCAAGTACGCTACTAGATGTTTCTGTATCATTATCAGGAACAAGCGATATAGACACTTGGTACTGGACAATTGATACTGGTGGATTAATATAGAAGTGTCCTTGTCGGCCATGGCTAGCATCTCCGGGGGATATCCTCCGTCAATCTATATTGAGACACTTTCTCCAGTCATGTGGGCAGAATGACTTTTCTGCTTCACTTATGACTTTTCAGGACTGTGAGTGGTTCGGTTCCAGCGACTGGACTGGACTAGTTGAATTCTTGAATTCTAAATGCGCCCCTAATGATGCTTAAGAGAAACGCTATTCGTGTGGCAAATCGCGCAGTGGATGAGAGAGCCAGGCATCAGAATTCACAATGTAGACTAGGCCGCAGCTTCTGTTACGGTGTCAGTCAGTCAGCATGCATTCATCTTCGAGATCTACCATAATATCCACGGGAACCAGCGGTTAATGTTATTATTGGGAGCGATCAATATCTTAGAGGGGTCCTTCTGTCGATCAGCTGCTTGTTCCTCATTCATCCCATGCTCGTTTCACGACTGGTGGGGGCCGTTTTGTGGTGCATCTAAACGCCCATGTCACTAGGGAATGAGGACCAACTTAGTACCAACTCTGGGTCGAATCCTTTCAAATCATAGAATCCAAGCCTTGAGACCCTTAGGCTTGGAGACGCGTAGACACCAACGAAATCGGCACGGCTCGCCTCTTAGGACGGACTTCTGGGACGGCTTCAAGCCTCTTGTCGGCCCAACATCCAATCGTCGTCGCTTTTGCTGCACATGGGGATGGGTCAATCCAGGGTCCAATAATCCCAGCGAGCCAGTGGTGACTCGAGATCCCAATCATGTTGATGGTTCCTAGAACTAAACTCTAGCAGATATAGCCCCAGAGGGCAGGGTAGTAGTATTAATCCAGGCGTCCACTTTTCGGCGGAGGGCCTTGGGGCACAATGATTGACCTTTACCCCTCTCGAATTATAAATGCTCATGGGATGACTGTTCTTGTACGATTTTCTGTCGAAGAATTGAGGTGGATTGAGGCGGTTGAAGTAGTAGTCCTCGCCAGTTGGTGGAAAATATTCCAAGTGATACAGTATCAGCTATGGGCTTCTTATCCGCCCGCAAGGGACGCTCCCCGCAGTCCTACGAATTCGTCCCGACTTCCCTTCCCTCCGACGACCAAGACGAACTGCATCGCGATAAACCAGACAATCATGTTTCTATCGAGGAATTACCGGCAGACACCTCAATAGACGAATATCAATGTTCGGGCCAGACCCGATCTCGATTCACATGGAGCCAACGACTGGCTGGGATTTCTTCGCTCTGCTCGTCAAATGAGGAGAAGGTCGAAGATAGTCTGCCTCTCCTCTCACCGACCACTAAACGTTCAAAACGCTCATATACGTTGCATAGACGGTTCAAGAATCGCAGGGTGTCCTATTGCTTGCTTTTTACCGTTGCGGGGGTTTTCATCATGCTGTGAGTACTCGTCCTACCCTACCATCACCACCACACATCGGTGCCAATGACCACTAATTTTTGTTCGAACCCATACAGAGGAGTCATTCAGTTCGTCTCGATAGCCTGTGGCATTGTGCTCTCGTTTTTCCCCGACGAATTTGACAAAGCGGCTGGCCATTGGCGCCACGTGCCGGACAACGACCTTTACGCAGACATCACACATTGGCCCACAGATATCTCGCGGGACATCATCCCTGTTGGGTGCCATTCACACAATGATTACTGGCGACGGGTACCCTTGTACTCGGCCTTGCAGGCGGGTTGCATTGGTGTCGAGGCCGATGTGTGGCTGATTGACAATGAGCTCTACGTCGGCCATACCTCCACATCCCTCACGACGAAGCGCACCCTCAAGAACATGTACATCGACCCATTGATCAAGATCATTGAACGGCAGAATCCCATCACCCAGCTCCACGCAGCTGTCGATCAACCTCTACATGGTGTCTTCGACACCGACCCTTCTCAAACCCTCATTCTCCTCATTGACTTCAAAACCGACGGAGAAAAGACATGGCAGCGTGTAATGGAGGATTTGTCGCCTCTGCGTGAGCGCGGTTACCTCACCTACTTTAATGGCACCGGCTTGACCAACGGCCCAATCACCGTTGTCGGAACGGGAAATACCCCCTTCAATATGATCACGTCGAACTCAACCTATCGCGACATCTTCTTCGACGCCCCGCTAAACCTCCTGGCGGAGCACGAGGCCATCACTCCTCCTGCAGATGCTGACGCCGCCGACGCTCACTTCGCGCATGACTCCGCGGCCACCGCCCAGCAACCTACCGGAAACGCCGGCCAAGGCCTGTCAGGTATCTCCGCCGGCGACATTGGCCCCGACACCTTCAACTGGACCAACAGCTTCTACGCCTCTGTCTCCTTCAAGAAGTCCATCGGCTATCCTTGGAGATTCCACCTGACAAACAAGCAGATGGATCTCATCCGGGCGCAGATCCAGGGCGCTCATCGCCGAGGACTCAAGGTGCGTTATTGGGGGTTGCCTAGCTGGCCGCGGAGTCTGAGGAATCACATCTGGAGCGTTCTGGCGCGTGAGGGCGTCGATATTCTGAACGTGGATGACTTGCAGAGTGCCACGAAGCAAGAATGGAAGGTCAGGATTTTTGATTGGTAGGATGTACTCGGTTTTATTGACTGTCGCGCTGGCGTTGAGATGGCTGCTGGGCGGTCATCTTAGCCTGACATCGCTGCCACTGCCATCTTCAGAACGAGTCTTTGGTTACAGATTTGATTTTAGAGCTTATATTTTCTGGTTGGCGTATTTGCGAGTTCACGGCGTCGGTTCCGGATGTCCAATAGACGATACCTTGGGCTTGGTTTTCAGTTCTGTTTGTCTCATTTCACATCTATTTCGTTATAGACCAATACGACTTAGACTTGAAGAACCATATTCTAGAGGATGGTCAACGGTGCTTGGACATATCCCAGCTTGGAGTAGATCGTCTCATTGAATGCTTCATACCGATCAATGATATAAATGCGTCGATGCAAGATGATTCTGGGTATCAATATGTGTCTCATCGTAACCTGCAGCGCGGCACTCGCTATGATCGAGTCACGCTAAAGACAAAATAACAATAAGTGCTTTTTAATAGCGGAAAACAAAAGCAAGAAGGAGACGAAGGTCATAGACACATCAAAGACTCTTCGCCAAACTCCTTGAGAATGGTCCCCTCTTCACGTAAGATACCACCCAGCCAATTCTTGGCCGTCTCAAAGTCATTCGCGCCAAATTTCACAAGGACGAAGCCTCCTCTTACTCGCGCCGCGGTGAAGGTCACTTCCGAGTCCGCATTTGGCGGTGTCTCCACGGCCGCCGGGGCAGAGGATGACCAATTCCGAGCCCCGATGCGCGGCTGCGACGTGAACCTATCCATAAAGAATGACGCTAAATCCTCGAACACAGGGCCGTACAGAATCAGGGTGCCTATGATCCCGTGGGGTCGCGTACGCTCCCGGATCAAGTTGTTGTGGCTGAAGGTCTCCGAGTCATTTTCCAGACATACGGCGTCGATCTCGTCGTCTAAAATGATCGAGTCACGGAGGAGTAGCTTCTTCTTGCCTGTGGCGTCGTGTGTCCAGACTTCGTTCTTCCCCTTCCAGAGATGGAAGTCCCAGTTCTCGCCTCGTGAGGTGCGGCCCTGCGTCACCCAGTCCAGCACACACAGGCTGCTTCTCTTGTGGTCTTTTGAGACCCCGTCGACGGTGAATGATTGTACCTGCTCGTACCGGCTGTCCTTGAAGGGCACGGCTGGGTCTGGAAGGTAACAGAGAGCGGCTTCGCTGGCGACCTGTACATTGACTAGCTGGCGGCTCTTGTCTGTTAATGCGCGTGTTGGTGTTCCCCGTTGGCCCTTGACGCTTGCAGTAGGCTCTGTCTTGAAGATCTTGGTGCTTCCCTGCGGTGTAGTCACAACGAGTCTTGTGCGGGGATCCAATGTAATGGAGACATCAATGTGGTCGCCTGGTAGAAGACCTCCACCGTATGTGAGAAGATAGAGATGAACAGGTCGAGAAGAGCTTGTGAGCCCGGAGGACTGCGGCACAAAGCCGGGGGCGCGCGTGAGCAGCTTCAGTGGATACTTGTAAGTCAAGGTCGTCAGGGTCGGGATCGAAGGAGGAAGGAGAGATAGAACGACTTTGCCTTGACCTGGTTTGGCAATGGACGACTCAAAGGGTGATATTATTGGCATCGTGTCTGATCTTCTTCAACGAGTTCTAGGCAGAGGAGATTAGGATGTAGGGAGATAGGGAAAAGTAGACAGGCTAAGTGGCTGTAACCGCATGATATATCCGTATCTGGACGCAGACAGAGAGGACGCAATTAGAGATGCTGTGCAGAATGGCGTCATGAAGGTTGCTTTCATGCGCTCGTTCTGGCTCCAGATCTTTTCTGGGGCAGCCAAAGAGCTGTCAAACTGTCCAGTCGCCAGTCCTATTGCTAACAAACTAGCAGATGGAAGCGGGGTTCTATTGACCTCGTGAAACGGACAAAAGGCTGGAGTTCTTGGCTCTCAAATACTGAGCTTCAGATGCGGCCGTGATGGAGTAAAGAGGATTCTCATTACGGCATGATTATTCTCTTTCTCCGCATATGCAGCAGGGTTGGCTGGGGTCAGATGTCCGTGACGCTGACCCCTGGCTGATCCCAAAATAGTATGACTAAAACTAAGAGAGCCGGTATGGTAAGAATTGGTAACAAGTTAACTTCAGGTACCTTACGTACTGTGACAGCCAAACTTAAGGTACGTTTGATATCTGCGACAGCTCGATTATCGCCTGAGGCATCAATGATTGCCTGAGTGCCTGGGGTCGCTCGGTACCCCGTCGCCAGGCATCAAGGCGCGTCGTCCACGAGAGACAGTTCAATTCCGTGTCCCCTCATTCTCTCCATCTCGAGTCCCACCTCTCACACCACATTCGGGCATTGTGTCGCACATGGTGTCATTTGTATATCTGAGAGGTAAGTGTATTGTTTCTGTGTCTGTTTTCGCCGACTTTTTCGCGCGAAGCGGCAAACGCGCCTAGAGGGACTCGTAACAAGACCGCTACATCGCGACCCCGGCTGATCATTCCAACCATCGCATCTGAGCGACATAGGGTCAACCGTCGTTCGAGTCTGATCTGTCCATCATCTTAATTCTCGCTTGCCAATGCTGGGTCAGCTTATGCAGCTTACTGACTGATACTCTATTCTACAGCGCGCTATATTATCACCTACAAGAATGGAAAATGAGTCGCCTCTTTCGAGTCCCGAACCCGGGCTGACCGACCTCGATTCGCCCCAGGCATCAAATAGAAGAAAGTCCGGACGTGTGTCGCGCAAACCCGAATTTCTTTCTCAAAGTTACAGTGATTCAAACCCTGGCGCAGCCAAGCGCAAGCGTGACTCTGCCCGCGATGAAGACGAGGAGGATGATGCTGATGAGCACGACGCGTCGGAATCAGAAGAAATCAGTGACGACGAGCCAGACGAAGAAGAATTGAGGGAAAAGAGACGCGCTGCGCGCAAGGCTTCCGCAAAGAAAGCCACGTCTGACGCCAAAAGCAAGAAGACAAAGTCTCAAGCGACACATGCTGCAAAGAGGCCTAAAGTCGCGGGCAATGGGGTTCCGAGCCAGCTGGCAATTCGCCCCGCTGTCAATGGCAAGAAAACAGTGTCGCGTCCCAGGAAGGTGAAACCACGGCCTAGTTTGGCCGCCGGACAGAGTGGCTTATATGGTAGGTGGCTTGTTTCCTTTTGTTTTCGACTTGCGCATCGGCTTACCATATCTGAACAGCGGAGGTCTTTGGCAAAAACCAGACTGGCGACACTGTTGCTGCCGAATGGCTTACCCAGTATCAGAAGGATGCCAAGGCTGCGATGCATGCCATGATCAACTTTATACTCAAGTGTGCAGGGACCGATTTGGAAGTGAGCGATGCGGATATTGATGATCCAGACCACGCACCAGAGCGCATCAATGACTTGTCGACCGAGTATCATGCGCAAGGGATCTTCGAATATCCTCTCATTTCCAGGGCTCGGACATTCAAAGCCTTTCAGCCCATTCTAGAAGACTTCTTCGCCGCGCTCGTGCAGACTCTTCATCATTCTTCAGTTCTGTATAAGCAGCAGGAGCTTTACGAAAACCTTCAAATATGGTTAGCTGCTTTGTCCACTTCGGGTTGTCGGCCATTCAGACATACCTCGACCGTCATCTCCCTCACGATCATGAACGCCTTGTGTGATGTTGCACGAGAAGTGATGACCACTGTCTCTACCTCCCGTAAACAGCTCGAGGCGGAGAAGAAAAAGAAGACGGTAAATCAGGGCAGAGTCAATGCGATTACTTCGACAGTCGAAGAAGGCGAAAGCAAGCTGGAGGCAATTGATGAGTATCTCAAAGACGGTGTCAATATCGTTTTTGTCCACCGCTACCGAGACATCGACGCCAAAATTCGCAGTGAGTGCATTGCCGCTCTGGGGCGCTGGATGCACACCTATCGAGAATACTTTTTCGAAGGTCAATTCCTTCGCTATTTTGGCTGGATTCTCTCCGACCCGTCTGCTGAGACACGCTCCATTGTCGTGACGCAGCTCCAGCGTCTGTACTCTAACAAAGATAACATTGCTGGCTTGAGGTCGTTCACTGAGCGCTTTCGCCAGCGCATGGTGGAGATGGCAGCCCACGATGCGGACGTCGGCGTGCGCGCCTCGTCGATTGAACTACTCGATCTCATTCGGGAGGCTGGTTTACTTGAGCCTGCCGATATCGACACCGTTGGTAGACTCGTATTCGACGTGGAACCCCGTGTCCGCAGAGCTGCCGGTCCGTTTTTCGTGGCCAATGTGGAAGATGTGTTTGAGTCCACAACCGAAGAGGTCGGAGACGAGATGAATGAGATGTTTGGCGACGAAGATGAGGATGACTACGAGTCGCCCAAGCGATCCTGGATCAAGTTCAAGTGCCTGGTTGATATCCTTCAAGCGTATGATGAACAGGAAAACGAACTGGCTCCTGAGCGGAAGTTGTCCACGGCGCGGGATGCACTTTCCGGCGCCTCCTTAGACTCGCGGTTTGTACTTGCTACGGAGGCCATTTACCCGCACTTCGCAGAGCTCTCTCAATGGCAATCTCTGGCCGGCTTCCTCCTCTACGACCATTCCCAGATTCCCGACGATCCTACTGAGGACAATGCCACCGGCACGGTCAAAAAACTGTACAAGATGCAGGAAGGGCAGGAGGTTATCCTTCTTGAAGTCCTCTGTTGTGCGGTTAAGTTACGCATCCTCGATGTCGCCAAGTCAGACATTGACAAAAGAGGTCGTAAAGTGAAGGCATTGACAGACAAGATTCCCGAGCTTCAAGAAGAGATTGCACATAGTCTTGCGCAGATCATTCCTCAATTGTTGAACAAGTATGGATCGGTTCCGGAAGCGGCGTCTGCCGTTCTTCGACTTGAGCATCTGGTCGACTTGGACAAGATCCAGGATCTGCAAAAGGATGCCACCGCATACACTTCACTGCTGAACGATATCAACAAGCAGTTCCTCACGCACTCTGACCAGGATGTGTTGGCAGAGGCCGGTGTAGCCTTTTTACACGCAAAGAGCTCTGATGACATGCGAGAAGCTCTCGAGAGTAAGGTACAGGAGCTATGGGATGATATAATAGATGCCCTCGAGGCTCTGTCACAAAAGAAAGGAGTTGTTGAGGGTAGTTCTATACCGATGCCAACCCTGAATGATCTTGCCAACACAGCGATGAGAATTTTGAACCTGGCCAGTGTGACCGACTGCACACACGTCCTTGAGAAGAAGCCGACATCTAAGTCCAAGGGCAGGAAAAAGGAAAATCTTGAAGCTCCCTTCAATGTGCTCATTCATTTGATCAAACGTGGTCTGCGCGAGGAAGAGGAAGACGACGAGTCAGCCAAGGCAGAAACCGAGTTGGTGACGAGCAGTATGCGGACGCTGCTCTTCTACTTCATGTGGAAAGTACAAGCCTTAACCACGGCCTTGAGCGCAGGAAAGGCAGCTTTCACTACGGCGTACTTTGAAGCTCTGACTAAGAGCCGTGAGGTGTTTGTTGCTAGTCTAGTCGCTGTCATGAGACAGCGCAGTGGTTTGGATGACATTCGCTTCACGGCGACCACAACACTGCTCGATCTGCAAACGTTGTTTGGTACACTTCGTCACGCTGGGTTGAACACAGGGAACGATGAGGAGGTTATCATGCAAACCCAGAGCTTGGTTCACGAAATCGATTCAAATACACAGGCACTGATCGCTAAGATACATGGCATCGCGGAACGCACATATGCCAGGAAGTTACGACAGCCTCTCGAGCCTGCAGAAGACGACGAGCCTGCCTCTGAGTCGGACGTCGAGCGGGAGCCTTCAGATGAGGAGGACGAAACAGGAGCAGAGGGCGAATCAATAGCGAACGAGCGTCTGCGCTCCACTATTCTAGCGGAGCAACGGCTTTGCGAGCTGACGGGTAAAATCGTGCTTGCCATCATAGGGCGCATCATAGACGCCTCGGGCTCGGAGCGCGGACAGTTGAAGCAGCGGCTCGTCCGGCACAAGTCCCGCTTAGGCCAGAACTACCGCGAGGTGTTGTCTTTCCTTGATGAACGCAAACCTAAAGTTATTGGGCCCCGGCCGTCTCGATCGAAAGGCAAGCAAGCCGCCGCTGGAGACGCGCAACAGGACCGGGCGAGTGCTACCAAGCTCTCAAAAATTTCCAAATCAGCCGAGCGCATAGACGACGATGATGAGGAGGAGGATCACGAAGCTGACGTCGACGCTGAGCAAGATGATGAAGACGACCTTCGTGCACGAGGACTTGTCGAGGACGAGAATATCGACGAAGACCATGAGGAGGAAGACGATAATCCCACCGCGCCAGATCCCGATGAGGATGAAGTGATGGGAGATTAATCCCTCAAGCCCTCTTCAATCCTCATCCTACGGATCTGCCGTTCCCCTCAAACCTCTTGTTTTCTCCATGTAAATCCTAACTACCACTGCACTGAATGTTTCTCTACACGATGAGCCGGGCGCTTTTGCTGGATATTTCGATCCTCTCCTTTTCTCCATTAATTGCTATGACGATGTCTACGTCTTCACTTTAAACCAATTCGAAATCTGATTGTCATCTTTGATTGAATGTTCTACTCGATCTATTTTAAATTTCATTTCCCAGGTTTTCTCTTTGCTCATCTCTTTCTTATACCTGGGAATTTATTTCAACGTATGTCTTAGTAGCTTGTCTGAACCAATCGTCCGAGCGGTGGTGTATCAATGCAACTTGCCTCTTTGGAGACTGTACATACTGGCGGAGCTGTTCGTCATGTTCTCTCTATTTGTCCTGTTGGGCACATATCATGCGGTGCATCATTCAGGCTTAGTTGGCTTTTTGTTTCCAAAAGTCCGAGAAAACGCATATTTGAAAAATTTACAATGATCAATACGAACTATACTTCAGCACAGAGTATTTAGAAAGGTCTTTTTGCTTTTGTATTGAGACGGCTTACTCCAGTGCAGGTCCACTTCTAAAAATGAGAACGCATGAAACTTCAGCCTACCAAGGGACCACACTTGAGCAGAATCACATCCGAAAAAGGGAATAAGTCAAATGACAACAAGGACGCCTGTGTATGAGGGATGCTTCGAGGGAATTGACGTGAAGGGGGCAACTATAGGGGCTACATGACGGTGAATCTTTAGCATCGTGAAAGGACAACAAAGGAAAACGTAAAGGAATCATAGCTGAAAACGGATGAAGGGTAGAATAAGACAGGCAGGGAATTAACATAAAGTAAGCCTAGCTCACAGGCTGGGGGATGACAGCAAAGAGACAGAGGCATGAGGTATTCCAAAGTGATTGAGGTGAAGAATTTGAAACGTTATTCCTGTCCTAGAGAAGGGAGAAAATGAGGATAAGATACTTTGACCGCCAGAGCCTTCGCAAGGCGGGTTTACATATCCATGGAGTCACCGCCGTTGGCAAAGTTGAATCCGCCAGGCTGCTGCTGGTTGGTTCCGAGGGCGAAACCAGTTTGTGTCTGCTGAGGGGCAAGCTCATCAATGTCACCGCCGGCCTCTTCCTCATCAGAGAAGTATTTCTCAATGATGTTGTAGGCCTTCATGTAGATCTCCTCGTTGGCATTGTTCTGGCAGTCGTGGATCTTCTCCATACCACCAGCCTCTTCGATGAACAAGGCATACCGGTTGACGCGAGCCTCCCCAGTCTGAGCGGCCTCTTTGTCCATCTCTCCGACCTTGAGAATGTTCTCCAAGCCATCCAGAGCAACCTGGATAATCTTGTTATCCGGGCAAGCGAGGAGGTCGCACAGAGGCTTGATGCATCCTTGGGTAACCAGGTAGCGGATCTGGTCGGGCTTCTGCAGTCCACCTGAAGTGGCATTCGAGATGGCCCAGCAAGCTTCCTTGCGGGTCTTGAAGTCGCCGTTGGCAAGCAAATTGATCAGAGGAGGGATAATACCAGCATCGATCACGGACTGGATCTGGCTAGAGTTGCCGGCGGTGATGTTGGAGATGGTCCAGCAGGCTTCCTTGCGGATGCCATCCTTGGTGGAACTCAAGAGAGAGAGGAGGGCAGGGAGAGCTCCGCAGTTGATGATGACCTGAGTCTGGACGTCGTCACCAGTAACGATGTTTCCAACAGAGCGAAGGGCTGGGGTCTGAACAGAGGTAGAAGCGTGCATGAGCAGCTCAACCAGACGACGAGGGATACCGGCCTCGATGACCGCCTGAATCTTATCGTTGGACCCGTCAGACAGGTAGGAGATGGCCCAGCAAGCATCAATCAGGACCTCGTCATCGAGCATATAGATGAGCTTGGCAAGCACAGGAAGAGCAGGGGCAATCTTGGAAGCGTTAGAAAAATAACATTGTAATTAGAGCATAACCTGGAGAAACTTACTGTAGTCCAATCGGGCTGGGGCGTCTTGCCACGGCAGAAGTTGCTCAGAGTCCATGTGGCGTTTCTCAGCATGCTCAGCTTCCGCCCATCGTTGATGAGGTTGAGCAGAGGACGGAGGGCACCAGCATTGAGCACAAAGTCACGGCACTGAGGGCTATCACCGGCAATGTTACCAAGAGCCCAAACGGCCTGTTCCCGAACATCGGGTTCGGGACTGCTGAGAAGCTCAACGAAAATAGGCACAGCACCAGCTTCAATGACAACCTGTGTCTGCTGGGCAGAACCAGACGCAATGTTGGTCAGGGCCCAAGCGGCCTCGAACTGGACCAAGGTGTGAGGGGAGCGCAAGAACTCCACAAATCGGCTAACAACACCGGTCTCGATAACACGTTCAATAGGAGGATTGCGCTCCTTGGAGAGCAGCTTTCTGAATTTGGTGGTAGCTTGAATCTGCGACTCAATCTGGTCGGAGAAGACGCCCTTGACCATCTCCGGGAGCTCCACGTTGAGCTAAAACAAGAATTTTTCATTAGCCACTTATTCATTTTTTTAATGCAACTAAGAAAGCAGTGCTGTATTGAATCGAGTTGTAAAGTGTCGTGTGCGCCCCTCGACGATTCAATAGAGAGGGCGGATCCCACTTAGCCCAGCAACCGGGGCGGTGAAAAGGCCGTGTCGTGGAGCGTTATAGTGAACAAAAACAAATAAAGACCATAGATGCGTCTGCAGACGGAGAAAACTCGAGACAGATAACAAAGTGTGCAAAACACGACTCATAAGATATAGAGAACTGACATACCTCACTCTCAATAGCACTGGCTTCATCGTCACTCTCGGTGGCGGCCATGCCACCTCCTACACCAATCCCGCCATCCCGGGTCTGAATACCTCTCCTCTTGGCCAAGTTTTCTTCTCTCTTCTGCTTTCTGATCTCGACCTGTTGCTCTTCACGACGACGACGAAGCTCGTCGGGCCGGAACTGGTTCCTGGCCTTGAACTGGGTGCGACGATGCTCGGGGATGTAGCGTTCGGCCATGGTTGCTTGGGACACAGAGGGGTGAAAACAAAGCGCACCAAAGAAAGTGGGGAGCGAAGCTGAGATGAGCGAAAGATCTCAGAGAAAGGAGGGAAAGAAAAAGAAGCTCTGAGATAAGCTCTTGACAAAAAAGACGTCAGAAGAGAAGAAATAGACTTTTGGGTTGGTTGAAGACAATAGGCGTCTTTTTTGGAGGGGAGAGAGATAAGATGGAGGAATGCGTCTTGTCTGTAGAAGGTGAAAGGTGTGTGAGGGGAGGGGAAAAAAGTTAAGTGTAAGGCCGTACCGGTCTTAGCGCCAGTCAGTGTTCGTCCAGGCAGCCCCAGAAGAGGAATTTTTGGCTCAGGTCACGGGACTTATTCTGGCCTGAGGTTTCATTGTTGCTCCTGCCAAGCGCCACATCCGCCCTAATCGCATCAAGACGCGTCCATACAACAGAGTAGATACTATATATTCAATAGTTTTCCTGGATATACCCTATCTTGAGCTCTAGCGTCAATTTTGAGAACCACTTTGGAGAGCACTTGACCCCGCTGCCAAACATAGCCCATGTCTTTCTCGAATTAGCAGAGCTTACTGGAGCTCATTAAGCAACTGACCGAGAATCCATCTACTACATCAGCATGAATATTCGCTCTGCATCATAAAAAACCGAAATTTGACGAAATGGTCAACGGGTCGGCTGCTCGCCACGTCAGTATACCTACTGCCCTCTCCTCTTCCGGGCTTGTAAGTGTGATCGGAGTGGTTGTGGATGTCTTCGGGGGGGCCTTCCAGTCAAGTCGCTCCTGGTGTATCACATTCACCCTCAAAGACACTGACTTTGGCAACGGACACGTTTGGGATGGGCTGAAGATCAAGTACTTCAAGGATAATCCAAGTCAACTCCCGCCTGTCCGAGTGCGCGATGTTATCCTATTACGCAACATCACTGTAAGCGATTTAGCTCTATGAACAGTACGGCATTACTGACGGACTGACCTGCAGGTAACAAAATTTAACGGAAGACCTCTAGGTGTTGCGCCTGATGAGACTACTATTCTGTGGGCAATATTCCGTCCAGAGCCAGGCTTCGTGGACATTTCTCCCATCTGTGGTCCGGTTCCTTTTGAGCCGTCGTATTCGGAGAAGTCGTATGCATTGTCTTTGATAGACAAAAGCTCTAACTTCAAATCCTTCCGCGTCGCTTCAAATGAGAAAAGTGCTCCTCCGACTCTACGTTCTGTGAAATCCGTAGTCTCTGCACCTCAGTCGAATGCCAATCAGAAGTTTTCCCTCATCAAAGATGTTGAAGAAAGAACCTTTGTGGATCTCACTGGTGAAGTAGTCAAGATTTTTACCAATGATAGCGAGAAGGTCGCTCTCTATCTTACTGACTACACCACGAACGAAGGGCTTCACAACTACACCATTGACGCCAACAATGCTCGTGAAGGGGATCAGTATGCTTACCTACTGCGCTCCAAGAGACAATGGCAAGGCCCTGCTGGTCGCATGACTCTCCAGATAACTCTCTGGGAACCACATGCTTCCTTTGCCCGAGAACATCTCAAGGAGGGCAGCTTTGTTCGATTGAGAAATGTCCATATTAAGCGAAGTCGCATAGAAGGGACTCCATTGGAAGGGGCTATGCACTGCGATCGTCGGAATCCCGATGAAATGAACATCCGTTTGATCGACGCTAAGAACGATGAGCGCGGCCGAGAGTTGTTACGTCGCAGAAAGAAGTATTGGGAAAGCGACCCTCGAAAGCGCAAAGCTGAAGAGATGGAGGAGGCGACTTCCCGTCGCAGCAAGTCCCAGAAAAGCCAAAACAAGACAGCGACAGCGAAAAAGGAAGAAGGTCAAACCTCGCTCTCGTTGCCCAAAAGATACGAAATCAATAAGACTAGTAAGCTCATCCTCGTCCAGACCGCAACAACCAAACCTAATCAATGTCCGGAAACAGTTCAGGCATCAAACCCATCCATCAGATGCACGAGTCTTGCGGACATCTTAGACGGCGAGTTTCACGAAAATGTCTCGCCTAATCAGATTGAATATCGGATTCCTTTTCAAAATGTCTGCTACCGAGCCACTGTTCGCGTGGTTGACTTTTTCCCTCCAAAACTGGAAGATTTCGCCGTTCCAGAAGAGTCGGAGCATAAACCGCGTCCTGACGCAGAGGTGGATGAAACACACAACTTCCATAGTGCAGATCGTTCAATTAGATGGCAATGGCGGTTCTGCCTTTTGGTTGAAAATGTACCGCCTCATGCACACGGGAAGTCCAGCCAGCGAATGAAGCTATTTGTTTCTGGAGCTGATGCTGAGTGTCTGCTCAAGCTTGACGCCGCCGAGTAAGTCATCACCGTATTGTATTCTTACGCTACGGAAAGCGAGGCTTCGAGTATTCTAATTGTACGTTCATTCAGTTTGCGGAAAAATCCTTCCAAATTACGTCTGCTAAGAGAAACGCTGTCCCACCTTTGGGGTGACCTTGAGGAACGGAAAAGAGCTGCTAGCAAGGATGGCTCGAATCCTCATGCTCTGGGTCCACTTTCGTCCCGCCCGTTTACTTGCTGCATCAAGGAATACGGAGTCAGGTGTGGTCATGGGAAGTCCCAAGATGATGAGCTCGACGACGGCACTGGATGTAGTCACGAGACCTGCTTTGGCTGGGAGAGACGATTCGCCATGTTCAATACAACTATCCATGCCTAGCCGTCTGGTATTCTGACTTCTATTTTGTAGTTCATTGCACCTTGGAGACCATTTTTGTCCGGGGCCATCAAAACCCTGTTATCCTACAACACGCCGTCGCATAACGATCTTCAAAGATTCTGGGTCATCATATGTTCAAAGATACATACACTGAGTTGAGGCCTGGCTAAAGAACAAAATCAAGTTAAAAGGCAAATGCCGAGGGGATATCAAGTGATCCAGTCCTGGGTGCGAGGCAAAAGAAGAGAATCAGTCAATCGACATGACGAAAAGCAAATGCCACCATTGCATCAAGTCGATAGAAATGCCCGGTGTCCATATTTCAAACCCAATGTCACAAGCAGCAGAACCCGATTACGCCGTATCAGCCTTGCAACTCCGGAAACATCCACTATGCCGAAAGGGTGGGCCGAATCTGCACAGATTTCGAGCCTGTCCAAGACCGTGACGGCGAGGTTGGATCATATTTTGGTGACCTTGACAATTATCGTATCTACTCCATGGGCGGCGGCATCGAATCGGCAAGTCGAGCCCCAGACACACTCCTTCTTGCCGGGCTCGCTATGAGGGCAACGATGTCCGTACATACAGTCAGGATCATCGCACTCGAATTTGTAGCGACAAGGCGTCATGCGTGCAACGACCATCAGGATATGGTACTCGCTTTTGGTTAATGTGCGTGAGTGATCGTGACGGCAATCCTCAATGGGACATTCGCCCTGTAAGTAGAAATAGTTGCAAAGCTTCAGCTTCTTCATGCGGGCCAAATCATCCTTTGAGATTGTCTTGATATCAAAGCGATCGACACGCTGACCATACTTGTTCCGTTCCACGATTTTGGGAAGCGGAGAGCTCGATGCCTTAGAGCGAATGGAGCGGACAACCGGTTGGAATTCTTCGGATTTTGGCATTTTCCTCGAAGAGGTCGATAATGCAGGACTATTACTTGTCATCGTGGTATTTGTGGACGTTTTCGAGAGTGGGGTTGCATGCTGAACTGGCGATGGTGTAAGGGACGAACGGGGCTTGGTTTCCTGGGGAGCCGACTTCGATGCAATGTTCGTCTCTCGGAAGATATGAGTAAACTTTGCGACTCTGTAGGATGGCTTCATCGTCTTCATGTCTCCCTGCAACGGAACGCCCTCGATGAGAGTCACCCTCCCTATGTACTTGTAGTCCACCATTGTTTCTCTAAGAAACCGAGCATACGTATCATCATGTGAACAACCGAGCAAGATCTGATGACAATGGCAGTTGTTTAGATTGCGCTTGAAAATCTCTGGCCAGCCACTGTATTAGAACTCTCCACGGAGCCAAGCGCAGCTTAAGGAGGCTGCCTAGGGCAATCAGGACTGTATCACGTACCTTCAATCTTATCACTCGCTTTATTTTTGCCAGTGCCAACATCGATGATATCAGAAAGCAAACCGTTGCCATTGAAGCCTCGGACGAATGCCTCGAGCACCGAGAGCTCCATTTTGATTCCTCCTTGAATGCAGAGGTCGGCCAGTCCCTTCACATTCATATAGATCATTGTCACGATCTTGGGTGCGGCAACGTTCGGGAAATGAGTTGTAATGTAATCCTGCAATGCAGATGAAAGCTCTTTTGCTGCATTTTTCCCACCATGTTCGCCCTGCTTCAGGAACTTCTCCTTGAAAATGAGGCCATATCCGTCCAGAAGTACAATCATGTAGGGTTCACGATGCTACAATGATAGCAGATATGTTGTTAGATAGAGACTAAACTGAACGCTTCGCCAGGGCTTACCATGAGTGCGGTCATTCTTGTGATTTCGTTCATTAATTCCATCTCGTGGATCTGAATCTCACGATTAAAATGCTTCTCGCGTTCATGGTCGAGTTTCTGGCGCTGAAGAGCATTTTCAAGCTCTGCCACTCGTTGCAGAAGCTCCTAGTCGAGAAAGAAGTCAGTTAATATGTGGACTTGAGATGAAGTGAAGCTGAGATGCTTACCTCAATCAGGCTGTTCTTGGTTTGCTCTATAGTCATCACCTGTCTATAGCGCTCGGCGTAGGCCTGAGCTTCCATGGTGAACTATAGCGGGTCCGATGGATGAGGTAATAAGGTAGCTCACTGCGCCGAGAAAAGCTGGTGATTGTACGGGGTACGGGGTATTAGAAGAGTAAAGAAAGGGCCTAGAGATGATGATGCAAAAGTAACCAGCTCTAAAAGTTCTTATTTTGTGTTATCATTCACTGTTCTAGATGAAGGTGGTAGGAGTTGTCAACAGGGAATCCTAAAACATTGAGGTTCACTAGAGTCAAGTTTCACTTCTGATGACGCTCAATGATAAGAACTAAATAAGAAAGGAATATGGAATATTTACAGTTGCTTTTCCCTTTCCTGTCTTTCATTAGAATTTAGCCATGCAAGCAAAGTAAAGTAGTATGATATTTTGCTTTAAGCAGTTGATAAACAGTGGCAGGAGAGCATCTAGGTAACAGCCAATCAGAAGCTTCCTGGAGCCTTGGATGAGTCAGCGAGCGCATGGGGAAGTTCCCAACTTGTGACTACGTGGAGAAAAAGCACCTCAGTTCCCCCCTTCCACTGTCTTACCATTTCCACACCACTTCCCTTTTTCTCTTCATCCCCTTTCTTTTTTTCTTTGTTTTATTCCCTTCTTATCTGTCTGAGTACGGTCTTCTACAACCATGGCTCGCTTCGGTCTTCTCTCGCTGGCATTGTTCTCTGTCCAAGCCCTCATCGGCGGTGGTCTCGCAGCTGTATGTCGCGAATTGTAATTTTGCTATTATTCTAGGTCAATTGAGTTGCTCACATAAATCGACGACCACTAGGACACTACCGAGAATACGCAGGACATTCCTGAGGTCCAAAAGCTCGCTGTATCGGCGGAGGCTTCCTTCCCTGCTTCTGAGATCTTCGGCGTTAAGCTTGTCAACGGTCACCCGACACAGGCATTGATCACTTTTACCAATGAAGAAGCTGCTCCTGTGACCGTTAACTTTATCGGTGGATCTTTGTCGACTCTCGATGAAAAGAGCCAGATTGTTCGCAACCTGACTGCCACCAGATATGGTCTTGAGATCCCTGCTGGCCAGAAGGAGAGCGTTAGCTACAGCTTCGCCACCGAAATGCACCCTCAGGACCTGAGACTCACCATCGCTTCCATCATTTCCGACAGCGAAGGAAAATTCTTCACTGTCTATGCCCACAATGGCACCGTAAGCGTGGTCGAGCCCGAGACCAGCCTCTTCGATCCCCAAATGTGAGCTACTCCAAAATCCGTTCGCGGTCAGGGACAGTTGGCTTATTGTTTATGACCTTAGTATCTTCCTCTACTTCTTCCTCCTGGCTTGTTTCGCTGGTACCGTTTACTTCTTCTACACCATCTGGATTGCGCCATACTTTCCTCAGAAGCGCAAGGCCGGAAAGGCTGCGGAGTTCTCCAAGAAATCTTCTGGCGCATCTAAGAAGGCCGAAGAAGGACCTAGCAGCCCCGCTGTTACCTCCGCTACCACCTACAACGCCGAATGGATCCCAGCTCACCACATCAACCGCCCTGAGGCCAGAAAGGTCAAGGGTAGCTCCCGGTCTAAGAGCCGTGCCTAAAGCCTCGAGGTGGATAAGGTGGCTTTGACACTGATGATACTTAGTGGCTGCGTACAGACCGTCTATGGTCTCGTTGGCAAAGGCCAGAGTGGACCGACTCGAGGCAAGAGATTACTGAGAATGTAATCGGCCAAAAGGTTCAGGCGGCTTCTGTCCAGGATAGTAGGTGTATATTTATGATAAAAACCCATCAGATAATGTTGGCATATGAACGCCAAACCTGTTACTACCAATCGAATCACTATACTGGAGCTCATGCCCAACAAGTTGACGGTTTCGGCGGTTTATGACGTACGAATGGAAACTGACAAATTGATGAGACTCCTAAAGCTCAAAGTTTTCTCCATTCGTTGAACTCTGCTTCAAGGTGGCTTTTCAATTCAGCGAATCTATTGCCGAAATCCTTCCCACATCGCCAACATTTGAAGTCTCTCCGTAAATACCCTTCTCTGTCGGGATGCCGTCTCGCATCATCTTTGGCGAGGGGGAAATCCTCGATATCGACAAAGAAAGGGGTCGAGAAGCTATTATAATGCTTCCTGTGCTTCAAGCGATCGCTATACCTGTCCACGGAAATGATATGTATGTGTAGATGGTTCATAGACGGGTGCGCGTGGATGCCACACATGACCTCTTTCTCCCAGTCTCTCCCCTGCGGTAGCACATCAGGCGGCGGGTCTGCATTCAAAGCATCCTGTCTCTCTTTGTCCTGGGCTGAATATCTCCCGTACTTGCGTCTCAGCTCGGCTGCGGCCAAAGTGCGAAGCTTTCTCGTTTCGGCCTTGACTTTGCTCAGGAACTCTGCATCTTCGAAGGCCTCAAATGGATGGAGCCGCGTTTTAGTTGGGTCACGAGGAAGCAATAGCAAATGTAACGTAGACTTGGGGAACATGTCATGAATTACGACAAAATCATCGTTGTAGTGTACCACGACGCTGGACGGGTATGACTCTGGCTTTTCGATGTAGGCGCCCAGACCGTCACGCGCGCCAAACCTGTTCTTGATATTCGTTTTTGAGGGGGGATGGCTCGTTTGTTTCTGTTGCTTGTTCTTAGGTGATAGAAGCTCTGAAACTGATATTCAAGTCAGTTGTACTTTTGTGGAAAAAAGGGGATCAGGTCACGCATGTACAGGCATCTCTTTTCGCTGGCTTCTCTGCCCGTGATTGGGAAGTCGTCGCCTGCGAGGCATCCGCATGCTCTGTTTCAAGGATCGGTGATTCGCCCGACATTGTGATCACGAAGGTATTTGACTTATATAGACTTGCGCCAGAGGGAGCTACCAGTGAACAATCTTAAAGCATCCACAATCGGTTGATCTGTGGCCATGATCGTCCCTGATTCACTAGCATTAGCAAGATGCGGAGAGCGGGTAAGGTTGCGGTCCCCGCAAGCTTCTGATAAAGTAACAGGTTGTAGTGCGGGACAGCTTTTTTTGCCCGCCAGCAAATCAAGACCACGACAAGTCGCCGCTCGGCATCCCTGCGATTCAATATCCTGAGTTGCTCCACGGGCGTTTGCCAAGTCTAAAGCAATATTCACCAATGGGTCCAAAGAAGAAGCCCGACGCCCGTGGAGTCCCCAAGCCTGGGACTAAGCAAGCCAAAGCCGCCGCAGAGCGATCGGCTGAAAACGCGAAGAAAGCGCAGGCCGCCACAGAGGAACCGAAGAAACCATCTGTGAAGGAGGTGATCGGGGGTGCATCATGGACTGGAAAGCTGCCGGTCAATATGCTCGCGGAGCATTGCCAGAAGCAGAAATGGGAGAAACCTGAATATACAATGGTGAGTGAATGAGCGCAAAGATTCTAGGGCGCCTTCGTTAGCTGTGCGCGGTAGCGATGCTGACAGGATAGCGCACGTTCATAGATGAAAACCTCAGATGGCTATATCTCTTCAGTCATATTGAAACGGATCGATCCCAAGACTCGAGAACTGACCGTACTTCCTCCTATGAAGCCGCCACCATCACACAAGCATTTGGCGGCTCAGCCGACGGCGCTGGAAGCTCGCCATTTCGCTGCTGCCTACGCCTTGTTTCGAGTCTGCAACATGAGAAACCTACATATGATGCTCCCGCCTACCTATAAAAAGCTGTGGAAAGAGGACTTTACGGACATAAAGAACGCAGATACCAAGGAAGGGAAAGGGTGGATGTACGAAGCCGATCCATTCTTAGCAAAGCAAGAACGGGAAAATGCTGCTGCAGATCTAGAAAAGAAACGAAAAGAGAGAGAAAAGGCGCAGGCGAAGGAGAAGGAGACCGCTGTCGATTTGGGTGTAGGCTCAAGTGGCGAGAACAAAGGGAAAAGGATCTGGTCGCAAGCTCCAAAGGTTGATCTGGGAAATAAAATTCGCCGTGAACTCGAGGAGCTGTTGCGACAGCATACGATCTGGAATCCGTACAACGTACAGATATCGGAGGCTGAGCGCAAAGCTATTATTGAAGAGTTCCTCGGTTTGGGCTTCCGACGCAGTCACGTTGAAGAGGCTACCGCTGCCTGTAAAGACCGGGAAGAGGTTCTCGAGTGGCTTCTCATCTACGTCCCGGAGGATGACCTCCCGCGGTGGTGCCTGCCCGAGAGATATACCGCCGGTGTGACCCTCGCCAGCGATGACCTTGCAAGGGAGGCCAAAATCAAACGGCTTGCCTCTTTTGGATATTCAGCTGATCTGTGCGCTCATACTCTGGATAGCAAGCGCGGTGATGAACTTGCAGCTGCAGAATTCTTACAAAGGACTCTAGTGCACGGTGAAAACCATTCTCTGGACTCATTGTCCGCGGGGGACGAAGACTCTTGGGCAGAGGAGCAGGATACACTCGAAGCAATCTTCGGAGAACGCTACAAACGTATATCATCCAAAGTCTGTGAGATTAAGAGCGAGGCACCAAATATTCCTGGATCTCTATCTTTTCGATTCCAAAAGCCCTCTGCGGGTTATCCATCGTCTGTGCCTGTGATCGCCATTCAGGGAACTGGTATTCCGGCTTATATACGCCTCAGCGCGATACGGCAAGCTGTACAATTTGCAGAGGAAAACTTCCTGGGAGAGTCAATGATCTTCAATATAATGGACTGGCTGGAAACACATCTACCAGGGATCATAGAAAATCCAGGCAAACTGCGAGACATTTCAACAGTAACGGGCTCTTCTTCATCTGCAGTTGGCTCATTCCCAAGGCTCCCCGTTCGTCATTCGCGGAAGCAAAGCAGAAAGATTGATTGGAATCCGGATTCACAACTAGGCGTGTCTATTCGAGAAGCTTGGAAGGCCAGGCAGTCCACAACGGCACAGCAAGAAATGACTCGGAAACGCGAGTCTCTGCCCGCTTGGAAAATTCAAGATGCTATCATACATGCCGTGAATACGCATCAAGTGACGATTATTTCAGGTGAAACAGGAAGCGGCAAGAGTACTCAGTCAGTGCAATTTGTACTAGATGATATGATTAAACGTGGCTTAGGCGGCGTTGCGAATATCATCTGCACACAGCCACGCCGAATTTCAGCATTAGGTCTAGCTGATCGAGTCAGCGACGAGCGATGCACCTCGGTGGGAAAAGAAGTTGGATATATCATTCGTGGGGACTCCAAAATGCGGCCTGGCGAGACGAAGATCACCTTTGTCACTACTGGTGTCCTACTTCGTCGCCTGCAGTCCGGCAGTGGGCCGGATGGCAACGTCGCAGGTTCTCTGGCGGATGTCACACATGTCGTAGTAGATGAAGTTCACGAACGAAGTCTTGACACCGACTTCCTCCTGGCTCTCTTGAGGGACGTGCTCCGATACCGACCAGATATCAAAGTCATCCTGATGAGTGCTACGCTGGACGCACAGATCTTCATGAACTATTTTGGGGGTCGTGAGAAAGTTGGTCTAGTGAACATTCCAGGTCGAACATTCCCAGTTAGCGATTATTACTTGGATGATATCGTCCGGGACACCGGTTTTGCACCCGAACTGGCCGAGCGAGGTCTTGACGAAGACGTCATGTCTCCTCCTCAAGGCGAATCAGAGCCGTTAGGCAAGCTCCTTCGCGGCCTCGGTATGGGCATCAATTACGAATTGATTGCTTCCACTGTCCGATATATCGACTCTCAGTTGGGAGATCAGCCAGGAGGAATACTGATATTCTTGCCCGGAACTATGGAAATCGAAAGGTGCTTGAATGCAGTGCGGAAGATACCCAATGTTCATCCGCTCCCGTTACATGCGTCCCTGCTCCCGGCAGAGCAAAAGCGTGTCTTCCTCAGCCCTCCCAAAGGAAAGAGAAAGGTCATTGCTGCCACCAACGTTGCTGAGACGTCGATTACCATTGAAGATGTGGTCGCGGTCATCGACACTGGCCGCGTTAAAGAGACTAGCTACGACCCGAAGGACAATATGGTGCGCCTCCAGGAAGTCTGGGCTTCCCAGGCAGCATGCAAGCAACGACGAGGACGTGCCGGTCGTGTGAGGGCTGGTTCCTGCTACAAGCTGTACACACGCAAAGCCGAATCGAGTATGCCCCAGCGACCAGAACCCGAAATCCGACGAGTCCCACTGGAGCAACTGTGCCTGTCAGTCAAAGCCATGAAAGGTATAGACGATGTTGCTACCTTTTTGGCGAACACCATCACACCGCCTGAAAGCGTCGCTGTCGAGGGTGCCATAGATTTCCTACATCGCGTCGGCGCCCTAGATCATGACAGGCTGACGGCACTCGGACGATACTTATCCATGATTCCGGCTGACCTACGCTGCTCCAAACTCATGGTCTACGGCTCCATTTTCGGCTGCATAGATGCCTGCGTCACCATATCAGCTATCCTAACGGTGAAAAGCCCATTCATATCACCCCGCGACAAGCGCGACGAAGCCGACGCCGCCAAAGCGTCCTTCTCCAAGGGCGACGGGGATCTCCTCACCGACCTCGCCGCATACCAGCAGTGGTCAGAGCGAGCCAAAGCACAGGGCTACTGGCAGACCCAGTCCTGGTGCTCCGCCAACTTCCTCTCGCACCAGACCCTCCGCGACATCTCCTCCAACCGAGCCCAATTCATCAGTTCTCTCAAGGACGCCGGCATCCTCCCAGTCGACTACTCAGACTCCGAAGCCGGTTCCGCCTGGAACCGCAACAACGGGAACAGAAACCTCCTCCGCGCCATCATCGCAGGCGCCTTCCAGCCGCAGGTAGCCCAGATCTCCTTCCCGGACAAGAAATTCGCCAGCTCCATGACAGGCACCGTCGAAATCGACCCGGACGCCCGAACAATCAAGTACTTCAACCAGGAAAACGGCCGCGTCTTCATCCACCCAAGCTCCCTCCTCTTCTCCGCGCAGAGCTACTCCGGCGCCGCCGCGTACCTCAGCTACTTCACCAAGATGGCGACAAGCAAAGTCTTCATCCGGGATCTAACCCGTATGCATTCCCATCACCATCCCCGTTCCAAGCCCCCCGAAATAGAAGCAATACTGACTGCCTGTCCAGCTTTCAACCCTTACTCCCTTCTCCTCTTCTGCGGATCCATCACCCTCGACACCATGGGCCGTGGTCTCATCGTTGACGGCTGGCTGCGCCTGCGCGGTTGGGCCCGCATCGGCGTTCTCGTCTCGCGACTGCGTCTCATGCTGGATGAGACCATCGCGGGGCGCATTGACAACCCTGGTTTTAGTCCTGTATCGGATGACGTGGGCGACCGGGTGATTGAGATTGTGAAGAAATTGGTCGAGTTTAATGGGTTGGATCAGTAGTTTCGCTTGTGATGGTCGAGTCTTGCTTGGTATTCTTTTCAGCGTTAGTCTTCGGGACAGGCTGGAAGGTATAAAAAAGCTGTGCATATAGATTGATTCTTCTAATAGACTTACATTTCAATCATCCGAATAGATATGCATCGATATGTTCAACCCTCTTCCCTTCGAGATTCTGTGCTATAGAAATTGGAAAACTATTCAGAATCAAGTCCAATTGTATTCACTAATCACCGTGCCTCTATCCCAGACAATTAATCATGAGCAGTGAGAAAAGATTCAGGGCCAAAATATGACAAAGGAGCAGTGGGATTAGGAGAATTATTTCGTTTGGCGTGCTTCGACCACCGAGCATTTCATAAACCATATTGGAATCAAAGTGAGCATATCAAGGGCATACAGTCATGAATGAAGATTGACGGAAGAAAAGAGTTAAGGAAAGAGGGAGGCCGATGAATAAGACAAAGGAAATGCGTGGTGGCAGAGACACTGAAAAGGAATAAACTCATACAATGGCGACCTTGAACCATAACACCCCTTGTCTCGATTTGATTGAGTGGATGTTTTTCATGTCGTACGTTTCAATAAATAGACTTTGAAGGAAACAACACCACCCGCCTGGTATCTTGTGATCTCTCCAATCGCAGCCGATGTTCTAGGATGAGGTGAGGAATTGTTCGAAGCAAAGAGTTTTTGGATTTCGTGAGATAATACGTGGAGGTGAGCGTTCCATCGAGGAGTCCGTTTCAAAGCGTGGGATGCACTTTCCTCCTCAACAGTATTCTTCTGTGGTTCTTGCCTCGATGCAGGTTAGATCACGATATCGCCATGCACGTAATGATGTCGTTGTAGCTGCGGGAAATGACCAACTGAGGGTTGGGGATGTTGGGCTCGAGAGAGGAATGTAGCGAGACGAATCCTCTCTGAAAGAGGGATATGGACGTTCAGTAATTGTGGGCTTCGAATAGGTAAAAAGAGAAAGGTGTCGTAAAATAGAGATTGAGCACAGCTTAGACTCGTTTCCAGTGGTGAGCTGGCGCGTTATGTGAGTTGCGCTCGTTGGAGGTAGCTTCTCTGGACACTTCAGGCAGACAGAACCCCTTCTTGATTTCGGCCTCGGCAAACAGAGAAGCACGCTTGAAACGTTTGTCGGTGTACTTCTCGAAAATGGCTGAGTGATGCTTGCGTGGAATCTCGCAGCATTCGAGGATCAGTGAGACCAGAGGATAGAGTTGAGAGTAGGTGTAGCCTGCATAGTGGACATGGGACGGGGTCTAAGGGAGGGAGTGTTAGTCGAAGAGAAATGATACTATCGCGGAAGTGCGAGTGAACGTACCCAAGCTCCTTTTCTCAGCATCAGCCTGGCAAGACAATGAGCACCAGCGGCCAGAAAGCTCGGAGGACTTCCGACAAAGCGCTCATCCATGATAGTCACCTCCAAGAAGTATTTAGCCAAGGTGCGAGTCTCCAAGTCATAATCATCAGCCTTGCTAATCTTCCGCAGGAAACTCATCGGTCCAGGCCAACCCAATTCGAACTGCAACATGCTCAGCATGAAACGTTCGGCTTTCAGGATTTCATCCACGGTATAGCCTCCGTCAACCATGTACACAATCTCTTGGACTGATGGGCAATTGATCTCTTCATACTTCGCAGCAATGAAGATTGCGGTCGCACCTACAAGCTGCAACTTGCCCAGGGAGACGATCTTGCTCGAGAGAAAGCGATCAATATAGTTCACACACAAGAAAAGTGTCTCTGGGAGCAACGAGAACCGGTGGTGGACCTGTACAAGCCAGTCCATGAGAACAGAGCGCATGGACCATTGGATTTCTGCTTGATTATCCATGTAATGAGCGTTTGGCAGCATTCTGATCTAGAAGCGGGTCAGTCAGGACGCAAGATCTGTCAAATTGATCTGGAACAACATACCTCTTGCTCCCGCATGTATTCGAAAATTTCGTCACTGTATTCAGCGACCATACTAGTGTCCCAGTATTCATCTTCGATGTCTTCCGCTGTTCTGGTGGCTTCGACGACCTGCTTGGCTAAAGCCAGCTCGCGACGCACTTGAGGGTTGTATTTAGGGAACAGAATGGTGGTCGCTCCGCCGGTCGTGTTATCGCCACGAGAACGGTAGGAGCGTGCAGTGACATACCCGTCATCCTCTTCGTTCTCGTCATCTTCCTCGTCCCAGTACTCTTCCGGCTCCGACTGGGCTAGGTGAGCACTTGAGGCAGATTCGCGGTTGCTCTTTGGGAGGTCGTCAACTTCGCTGGTGTTTGCGCAGTGTTCATGCAACTGCTCAATGACCTGCACCTTGCAGTTGTCGTCATCAGCCTTGTATAAGTCTCTGTTGGCCCCGTCGATGTCGTCAGAGTTCGCAATGGGGTATTCCTCTGTGTCGTCTGATTGTATCTTCGAATCCTGGTTCAACCGAGCATCATCTTTGGTGACGCCCTGCTCTGTGGACGGCAATGAAGTAGCGGTACCCTTGTTCTCGTCTGTCACTTCAGTGACGTGTTCCTTGGATGCAGATTTCTTAGTTTCGGCCAATGGTTCTAGGGTGTCTTTGAAGACTGTGTTGCGCTTGTTCAGCGGCTTCCGGGTATTGGGAGCGTGCTGGGTAATACCCGTCTGCTTGGCAGAGGGCTCAAGAGCTTTTGGGTTGGAGACATTGTTCACCAAGCCCTTCAGACTAGTCATCGACATGGGACGCTGAGCAGGCTGCGAGAGAATGGTCGTTCTTCTGGCTGGGACAACTGCGGGCGCCTTCTCCACGACTTTGACTTGTTTCTTCCCCGCAAGGGAGGCATCATCCCGACTTCCTTTGACGAGATTGGCAGTGTTGCTGACGTCGCCAAATGCAGCCCTTCTAAGACCGTTTCTAGTCGTGCCATTCTGAAAGGCCGCAGATAAGGCGGGAGTGGACTTGTTTCGGTGATGGATCGTTTTGTTGCCAGGCAGGGCGATGGGAGCATTCTCGTCCGTACGGACGCGAAGTCGTTGGGGCTGTAGACAATCAGAACCTGTCAGCATGCACGAAGTATTTCTCAAGAGGGATTATAAGTCGTTGTCGCGTGTCGAGTCTCGCCATTAAGTCTGCAAAACAGTACCCTTCGTAGTGGCGGACAAGAAGCTATTTATGGACAACCAAAGAGATTTTGACGTACCTTTGCATCCATCTCTGACCGCTACAACTCTATCCAGGAAAGGATATACGATCCTTCACCAGACTATGTAGTGTCGTGGTTGTTTGGGGCGTTGAAGTCGCTTGTTTACCTTTTTCCCTTGTCGCTGCGCAGTAGTCGAAGTACTAAATTATAGCGGAAGTACTAAAGCGCCTTCGTCCCAAACAAACAACAAACCGCGCCTTAAGATTTGGGGACGAACTTGACCATAAGGGATAATTGAAAGAAAGTCTGAATCTGACCTGAGACGAAGAGATCAAAGAGAAAAATCAAAACAAAGGTCTCAAGAATTGCGAGGGAGGAGGGAGTCAGCCTTTACTGTAGCACCTTCTCCAGGATACCTTACTGCTGCAGTAACCGTACCTTACCTACGGCCTGCCTTACTTACATTTGTTGGTGGACAATAAACAACAACCTTACCGGGAGGGGCTAAACCATCCTAGGTTTAGCTCGGTAACCTCGTTGCTGCGGCATGCTTATGTCAGATCGCTTTATTGTGGATTCTCCTATTCCAATCTGTTTGCACTGTTTGTCCTCCCTCGGCTCTTTTCTACGCTCCAATGACATCATGCTACACGTCTCCCCGTCAACTCTCCTCCTGACAATGATAGCCAAAAATCCGACAACTACGAGAAAACCACAAGTCCTGATTAGATTTTATATCCTTTGAAATAAAGCGACATGTTCTCTTACATGTGCTGTCGACTAAATCCCATTGTTGGTGCAGAATGAGTAGCAGATTACCGCAAGCCTACCAACGCGACAGCAGACACGAAATCTTCGGCTACTGAACGCGAAGTCACATGATCCCACATCTCCAATGTCCGCACTGGGATTCGGCACTCTTCACCAAGTTGTTGGACAAAGAAGCTGCCCATTGGGGCTGAAATAGACTTGGAAGCTCAGACTCGACAGCTGCGATTAGATCTATCGCCGTACTCATGACCCGTTCATCATCAGCCATTTTCAATGCGAGCTGCGCCGTAGAGAGCCAATGAGTCCATTATCTGTAGCTGAGCTTGGAATGGACCTGGGCTTAGTTAATCTACGAATCATTGAGATGATCTTCGATGTTTTCTTTGAGGTGTAAGGATCTTTCTTTGGCTCTCATGGCCGTTCTCTCCTCGCCGTTTGCACCCGTTCCAAAAGCCACCGACTCCTCCTCGAATGTGGGACGCGGATCCGGCGGTACCTATCATGAACAAGCGGGATTGGCAGCTTTTTCTACCTAGGTACCTGTCAAGCGCACTCGAAAGCAGAGAATGCGAAACTCAATCAGCTAGACTTAGACGCACCCAGAAGTGAAAAATTAGAATCGCGAGCGCAAAGCGATTCTCCTTATGAAGCTACATATGCAGCCTTGCAAACTCGTCGTGGCGAAATGCGAGTCCAATTGCAAACGAGAGCCGGATGGCGAACAAGGTGGAAACAGTAATAGTAATGGGCAAACTTTCGGTGTGCCCTTGGACTCGCGACTTGACAATAGATAAATCAATAATCACCCACGCCATTGAAAACCCCGCTTTGGCTGTCGAAAGGACGATTTTAGAAGAGATGTCTGTCTTGTCACTGTCATTTCGATTTCCAGAAGCTCTCGCAAGGGACTCCCAGGTAGACATATGATGAATCGGCTACATATGATCTGGATGCTCAACAATCCGGTTCTTGCAAGCACCCTGCTGCCACCAACATCATTCTATGCCAACAAAAAAAATACCCAATTACTTTTGTCGCATTCGCTCATGAAACCAATTTACCGCAAAAAGGAAGTATCCCGCCATGATTCAGTAGTCATCCTACCCAAATTGAGCGAGCTCGTGGCCAATCCTACGAGGATCTTAGGAAGACAATTCCATAGGCGCAACACTTTGCAAAGCTCAATAACACAATAAACGATCACAGATGGAAACTCATTCCAAGCTTATTTATGCTTGACAGATTGGATGGAGTTTGGTGGTTGTTGCAATGATCCTCCATCCTTACGTAGCCCACTCTGGCAATGACTCTGTTCCGAGGAGGGGTACAGAGAAGTCTGGACAAGCGCAGATCATGAAACGAGGCAACAATTGGGCCTTGTCGCTTGCTTGGCTGTGGTGGCTACCCTTGTCGCATTCATCATCACTTAATTTGACTTGATAGTGACTGAAAGAAAGAACCGGACTCTTACCCTTGACTAAGTCCTTTCTCTCGCCTCTTCTGCTACGAATAGATAAATGCAGATCGATCCATGCGCTATCCCCATCGGAGCATTGATAGAGTCGTCCGATGCTCATTAGGGAACATCAAGCGCTGAAGCGCTTGAGACCGAAATAGTCAATCGCCTTATAGTTTCAAGTCGAAGACATTCTCTAGATATCCCATGGTTGAATAAATGTTGTCATGATGTAGACAAAATGATAGACCCCTCCGTGTGAATCCGTCTGGTGATAACTTATCCTGAGCTATCCTATTTCGCTCACGAGCACCGACCGGTGCTTTTCTATTTACCAGTCAGATCGCCATGCTGGAAAGATACTCCCCTTCTCCTCAATCAATAGTAGTTGGACAGGATGGGGGGGAGCATCTGGGTGTCATTCGACGTGGCCGCGGTGAGGATGTGCCAGCCAACGAATCGACAGCCACTCAAATGGATCCCATCCGTCTTGTTCCTTTCTGCTCACCCCATAAATCCAACCAGTCATGCAAAGGACTGAAAGGACAATGAAAGGTTTAACTCAGAAGAACCCTGATGATACCGAGTCGTAGGAGAGAGTGCGACTGAGAGTCAGATAACTTGGTCGCTTCCTTTGCGCCAGTATCCGATTTCGAGGCGAATCCATCAGTCCGACTCTATCGTCATGGTCAATGCTGGGTAACAACATCGAATTTTGTGCATTTGTCCCTCTACATATTATCATTGGAAGGTAGCGACTCGTAAATAGCCATATCTATAGCACTATATCTTTCGCAGTGACTTTCTGATAATAGACGGTCTTGCGCATCCAGTTTGCGACGAACAACCCACAGCGCAATGCGACTCAAAAATAAGAACATACGAAATAACAGAATAGGTTCACTCAATAACAGAAATAGTTTTCGCATGTAAAAACATGAAATAGATTCATCCTCCATGGCATTCTTGTATTGAATTCGTGGATTACCGGCGAACGCAGGTCACCGACCCCAATGCCCATTTTCGCTTTAGGTGAAACCATCGTACACTCGCACCCACTTCTTCTCTCTTCTTCAACCGCTGATCTCGAAACCCAACCAGTTCACTCAACTTCGTTCGACACTTGCTTTCGATCCATCTATAGGTTTACAGGTGAGTCCCGATCTTCATCGTCTACTTTGAGTGTTATTTGCAATCATTCCGTTCCCCCCATTATCCGACTCTTCCTCTCCTGATTCATCCACCTGTCGGATGCCACCGCTGACATACAGCCCAAGCGCTTCTTTGTAGACGACTCATCCACCATCCATCTACTGCGACATTCGACTACGGCCATCGCCTTCATCGTTCGTTGCCTCTAGAACCGCTAGATGTGTGCGATCCTCGATGAATAAGTTTGACTCGTGATAGGTGTGTCATTGATACTGTCCATCCTCTTCCGAGAGACCCTGGGCTTCTTCCCTCTCCTCCAAGTCTGCACTCATCAAGATTCGAACTCGAACTGGGTATCGCTAAAATTTCAAGCGAATGCCTTCTTCAGTCATTCATAATTTTTCTTGATGGCTTCTTTTGAGTGAATTGTGCTGACCCATATGGTATGTTTCCTTCAGGTTCTCAACCGGTTTTTCCCTTTTCCAGTCGCTGTCGGCTCTTGCGACTTGGGCCCCCCTCACCTCCATCCAACCACGATACCCTTCGCCATCAATCATAGCGTACAACGATCGCGGGTGATCTATCTTCTAAATAAACCCTTCTGGTTCCTTCGTCGTGGTAGGTTTGGACGGAATTTGCCCATACTCTCGTCTCCCTCCTCCTGCCTTTCTCTGCCCCCACTACCCTCACCATCTGGACGGGCTCTCCCACATCAGGTCGAACAGCCGATTGATACAAATCTCTCGATGTAGCAATAGGGTGGTACCTGTTCTCTCTACATCATGCAGGCTGCCTATCACGAACAGTCCTCGCCTCATGGGGAGCCCTCCGCCTATACCGAACATATGGCTCAGGACCAGACCCACAAGGCCCCCATCCCCAAGAACGTTGCCTTTGAGCTTTTGCTTGACGAAAATTCCAAAGTGCGGGCTCGGATACCCATGCGGGTACAGATATATCCTCATGATACGACGGATTCAATCGTGACTACAGTCAAGAATTTCTATGGCATCTATGACGGTGCCGCCAGTGGTGTCAGCTTTGAGGATGAAAATGGCATCACCCTCATCGCAAGGTATGAAAATCTACGGAATAACATGACCGTCTATGTGCGGGTGATTCCCGTTCAGGCATACTCGGAAGGTTACGGGGATCGTTATTATGGCATCCCAATAGAGGGTCGCAAACGTCCCAGCCTTGGCGAGCCTTTCCAGATGGGGCCGGCTATGCAGCCGGCGCAGGTCTTGGAGCATAATCAACCGCCATCCAGGCCTAACTCCAGACTTGCTCGCAAGCGCAGCATGTCACCTTCCTGTAGAAGCCGTCGGAGCGCCTCTCAGAATAAGCAGCTCTCCAGAGCTGGCAACAAGAGCAGGGGTTCCAGCACTCATGGCAGCTTTCATGATGACGGAGCCTCCGGCTACAGTGACAGCGAAGGCGGCTATGGCTCCGTCTCTGGTACGAAGAAAGCCCGCAGCGAGCAGTTTGGTAGCTCAGATATTAGCATGGAAAATATACTCCATGACGGTCGCCGGAAGCGACCCAAATTTGAAAGCTCGGTAAGACAGCTGAAAATGCCTGCTTCTTGACTTCCTCTTGCCAATGCGACCACACTTGCTAATTCGATCTTTTCTTCTCAGGAATTGCCCTTGTTTGTTCCTCCTCAGGTCCCTCTGACAACCTCCACCTCATCGGTCTCCCCTCAACGTCGATCAGTCGGCCAAGAAGGGGCAATCTCGCCATTCGCTCGGCCCAACCAACGCCCTTACAATCAACAACAGCCACTGCCATCTCCACAAAGCTATGGCCACACTGAGCAGACATATACAATGAGTTCCGCTCAAACCCCCATGTACGCCACTCCGGCGATGCCTGACCATGGTCATCGTCTGCGCGACCGCGCTACCGCACAGTCGTCTGGACAGTACAGCAACGCCGGCGGCCGGTATAATGGTCCAGGTGTCCTTCCAACTCCTGATCCCACCATTGCTAGCTGCATATCTGATGAGGACGTTGCAATGCAGCTGATCCGGCTGGGAGACGCTTCGAATTTCTCTCATGGTCGAACATCGGCGTCTACATTGGACGATGCCTTCAGCGGTGCTGCTGACGCTGCTTCCTCCACCGGCGCCACGAGCGATGGTGAAGACTACAGTGAGGATGACGATGATTTGCCGGCGCGGTCTAGACAGAAGCTCGATTCGAGCCCAATGCTTCCCCCTGGCACCACTAAACGCACTCACAAGCGCCTTGACGATATCCTGCCCAGTTTCGACAGCTCCGACGGCAGCTACGACGGTATGGACGAGGACTACCAACATGAAGAGCTTAATGACAGTCTAGTCAAGAGCGAGCTGGACGAAGATTCACTCTACAGAGAGTCTACACCTAAGCCGAAGAAGGCTAAGACTCGGCCGACCAGTACGGCTTCCACCAAACCGCGTGTGTCCAAGACAGCGCCCCCGCGCCAGGGCAAGAGTGGAAAAACTTCTTCGACCGCGGTGGCTCGTAAGGTCAAGTCGACGACCACTGTGGTGAGTCAGAAGGCTGCTCCCCCGTCGCAGATCGTTAGCCCTACCCCTGCTCGCAAGGCCTCTACATCCTCCGTCAACGGTCAAACTCAGCTTGCGGCGGACGAAGAGGACCTTTCAACCAAGCCACGCTGTCAGCGATGCCGCAAGAGCAAGAAGGGCTGTGATCGCCAGCGACCTTGTGGTCGGTGCAAGGATGCCGGTATTGGTCTCGAAGGCTGCATTAGTGAAGACGAGGGAAACGGTCGCAAAGGTCGTTATGGTCGCCATATGGGCGTACCAGTTAAGAAAACCCTTGACGCGACCTCCCCCGCAAGCAATGAGTCCCAATTGATCGCCACTATGGCTATGCCTTCCTCATCCGCTATAGCAGACAAGAACAAAAAGCGCAAGCGTTAGTGCATGTGTTCTTGCATGCAATCACCGTCTTCGTTCATGGCATCTCATTCTTTTCGGACCATCTGCATCTGTCTTGGACAGCAACAAAGCGCTTGGATGATGTTGCTCTCCACGTGCTATCTTCTATGAACCCCTTCAACAACAAGAGGATCTAACTCTCCCGTCTCTCATTCACCGACATATTTCCGCTCCCTTATAACTTGAATCCTCCAATGCTTTACCGCAAATACGATACGAACACCTACATACCAGGTCCTATAGAACAACCCTCGAAAAGTGAATCACTGCGCGGACTCGGTACTGGATATTCAACCATTGAGTCGACAACGGTTTTTACCGTATCCGTGCTACGAGCGCTAGCGCTCCTTACATTCTCTCCATCTCGCAGTCCGTGTCCTGTTGCCATCTGCGTTTTAAGTCTCTGCTGTTTATCATGGATAGTCTAGCGATTGAACTGAGCGGGTTGATTATCTAGCTTTGTTTTATCTTTTGGCGTTCGTGTGCTTCATTCTACTGCAGACACCTTGGCTCAAGGGTTACCTCCACTCATTTATCTACACTGAAGTGCGTTCTGACAAGTTATGTCTGTTCAGTTTTTGTTTTTATTTACTTCACCTGCCTTGCCGGATTTGAACTTCAGCTGGAGTGTGAGGTCTAGTGTAGTTGAGTAAGGAATATATATTGTTTGCTTTTAGACCTGATTCAAGATAGCTTTAATTCGTAGGAGCGGCTTCCGAAACATCGAACTCTTGTTATAGTCCTAACTATTCAGCCAGGAATATTCTTCTTCAAAGAATCTTGCAGTATATGCTTAATTATCAATGCGCGTGAGTCCTCGTACGGATATAGTCGGCAGCTCATCTGAATCTCATATTGCCGTATTCGGACTAGTGGTGGTTGTCAACTCCGCATGCAAGCGCTAGACGCGCGCTTCTTTTTTTTCCCGCTCAGACTTGGATCATTTTACTCATCTTCCAGACTCCACAAACAAGCTCACCAGCACGCTCATTCTCGCAGTTTCAATTCTGAATTTCTTTTCTTTATCAATATACTTTCTATTAATAAGAAATTTTAGGGGAAACACCTGGATCCTCGTTTTGGTGCTTGATCAATGTACTGATTCCTCCGTTCTCTCCCTCCGTTGAAGCACACACCTCGTGCGCGCCAGATCCGCTGAGCAATCATGCCTCCCAAATCCGTCCGTCGAGGCGCAGCAGCAGCAGCAGGAGGAGGAGGAACAGCTCCGCGACAAACCACCGGCGAAGCCACATCAAACACTCCTACTGGATCCGCCGCATCCACACCCCAACGGTCCACAGCAGCCGGTACACCGTCCACAGCAGCCGGTACACCGTCCACACGAGCACCCGTGCAGCGCCTGCAGACTCTGAAAAAGCGCACACCCTCCGGAAGCATCGGACCCGCCGCGAGAACTCCCGCGGCGACAACGCCAGGAATTGGAGAGCCGGCGAAGCCGACACTGAAATACAAGCCTCGCGCTGTGGGACGGCGCAGCAAAGAGGAGCGAGATGCGATTGAGAAGCTTGAGGCGGAGCGGAATCGGGAGCGATTGGCTGAGGTGGCAGCCATGAGGCGGGGACGGGGAAATTTGCAGCGAGGCAGGGGAGGTCCCGGTCGAGGACGCGGGGGCCCTGGGGGTCCGTTTGGAGGCGGGCGACGAGGCCGTGGTGGGCGGTTTGAACCGGATTCGCGAGCGTCGTCTATGTCGCGGAGTCGGTCGGTTATCGATATAGCTAGTGGTTCCGCTAGTCGCCATGTATCCTCGGACGAGAGTGATACGGAGACTATACTTCCCATTGACCAGATCGAGGTCGATAGCGATGAGGAGTTGGATGATGTCGCGGATAGTAAGAAGGGAAAGGTTCCCTTGCGGTATGCGAACCGGGAGAAGGGCCTTCGGCCAGTTCGTGTTGAGCGCCGTGAGCACGAGGAACGGGTGGTCAGTGTCAACATGGAGTCGAGCACGAGTAAACCAGCCGAAGCTGAAACCAAGGCTGAGGATGAAGTGGAGGAAGTTCGTGCGAAGAAGACGAGGCCCGAAGACGATTCTCTCTTCGTGCGGGACGACGATGTGATTGAGCCTCAGGTGAAGGAGGAACCTGTTGATGAAGACCATACAATGACTGATGCCGTTCCCCATGTCGGTGAAGCAACACACGATGATGGCTTTCTTCCAGCGCAAAAGGTCAAAGTCCGCAGACGACTAAGTCCCAAGACTCCCGAGCCGGAACCAGCACCCGCGCCTGCACCTCCGTCGAAACCTCCTGTGGCAAAAGATCCGAGAAGCTTGCTGCGTACAAAGGAAGATATTGAGGAATATGAGAGACATGCCAAGGACCTTGCGGCCATACTGGAACTACTTTCCGTGGAGCCCAAAGAATCGAGGGCAGAGCGATCGGAGCCGGCTGAAGCGGCGGAGGTCTCAACAGAAGCACCCGAAACGGCAGTGAGTGACAAAGAGAAAGAAGACAAGGCCGAGGATGCCGAGGAGGACGAGACCAAGGATAAACTGGCGGGTCAGCTGTTCCTTATGCAGTTCCCTCCCATGACACCCAATCTTATCGTCCCGGGCACTGGCGGCAGCACGGAGGAAGCTGCTACGGAAGAAACGCAGGCTGTCCCCGGAGCCACACGACCAGGCGAAGCCGCCGTCAAGCTCGAGAGCGGCGAATTGGAGATTCTGGACGGAGCGGACAGGACCACAAGCAAACAGCCGTCCAAGATCCTCACCGCGGCGGACTGGCAGCTTCGCGCCGGACGAGTCGGGAAGCTGAACGTTCACAAATCGGGCCGAGTCACGATGGACTGGGGCGGGATCAGCTTCGAGCTCGACCGGGCTACATCGGTCGACTTCCTCCAGGAGGCTCTCATCGTCTCGGCGCCGGAAGAGGGCATCCCAGAGGAAGAGAACCGGGTATGGGCCATGGGGCAGCTCAGTGGCAAGTTTACTGTCACGCCTGACTGGGAGAAGATGCTTTAGACGGGGATTTTGGCGCAACAAGAAAGCATTAGACACTGTCTGCGATTGCCATGGCTATGTCTACGAACATCTTTGTTTTTTTGGGCTTGACTGTGTGCATAGGGTAGCGATTTTTAGAACATGTACAATGCATGATTACGGCCGTTGGAGTTTCAAAAGCTTTAGCTAAACATGGGAGGTAGTCAACGGGAGACTGAACCCGAAATCCTCTGCATCAGAACAGGATGATTACCAGACAAGCAAGCAGTAGCAGGGTGAAGAACGGGATTCTATGCTAGTAAATCCGATTCTATAGACGTGCATGTTCATTTCCACTAGGGCCGATTGGCTGGAGTCTGATTTACTTCGCTATCACAAGGACAGTACGCATACTAATCAGTGATATCGCCGGTCTATCGACCTTAATGGCATCTCCATATTTCTGCTATTTATGGAAAGGTGATAGTGATACGAAGGCAAGCGAACTTACTGGAATTGACCGGAAGTGTGACCACCTGCAGCCATGCAGATAGTCGAATACCTTATTCTTCTACTTGTAGTTCCGATAGGAAGCGTGACATAAATAAACTTCGTGCCTATCGACCAAGCCAATATTGTGGAGGACAGTATAGATACCCTCTTGCCTGGCTGTATCTACTGTTATATCTCTTGATGCCTAATTGCAGTGACGATTCATGACTTCTATATATGGCGAGATGACGGCAGATACATTTTTACATCACACAGGCGTGGACCCTCCGGCAGCCCTGACTGGTCGCTTTTCTGCCTTGGCATGAAACCAATGGGGAATAGACCCGCAGCCACCGTCGCAGAACTAACCCCTGCCTCACGCACCTTGATTGGCTGCAAATTGCTGATAAGCTTCTCAAGTCTTGCACGAGGTAACGATCGGCTACTACTAGTCCCAGACCGTGCTGACACGGCTGGTAGCAACCAATGGGAAAGCAGGGAAATTGAAGCCTCGCAGTGATCAACCCCACCTATCGAAAAACCCCCACCCCCCTTTAGGTGAGCGTGCGTAAATGCTAATTTCGAATTTAATTAAAGGTGGACGGATATTGTGGTTCTGGGCCTCTCATTTTTCATTTGAGTGGTTTTAGTTTTGTCCCTTGTCCGCCTCCTGGACGACTGCTTGCTGCTCCTTTGTTTTCGCGCGTTTCCTTGATTTTCTTCTCTTTCTTCCCTTCGTCAGTCTTCAGCTGTCTGATCTGCCTTCAAAAAGTTCTGATCCCCTTGTGTGTGCGTGTCGGTTGGGATCTGTTGCTCTTCATTTGAGTGTCGTCTCTTCTCCCCCACCGTCTCAAGTTTCGATCGCCCGTTCAGGAGACGCAGGTCGCTCGTTTAGTACATAGTGTCTCCTGAGCTCTAACCACAGGCGTGAATCTCGACAACGACCTCGTTCACCAAGTCAACCTGAGATTCGATCCTGTTTTCCAGCCTTCCAGCCGATTGTCACCGTGTGGACTTGTCGTCTCCTGAAACAGCATCAGCAGCAGGTCAGGAGCAGCGACTATCGCTAGGCTTACCGAACGTCGACACACCTGTACCGCTCAACCAACCCACCAAAAGTCACAATCAATATGAAAATATCCAACATCGTGCTCTGTCTCGTCCCGTCTGTGGCTCTGGCAGCCGAGTTCGAGCAAAAGCCTGCCGTTGCTCTCACACCCTCAGCACATAACCTACCCTCCGCTTCTTCGCCAGAACTTACCACGCCCTCGAGTATTGAAGACCTGCAAAGTGACCAACGGATCTACGATCAGTCCGGGAATGATATCACTTCAAGTCCGGACTACCCTGTTGTGGCAGTCATCTCCAGTAAACAGAGGGTACCAATACCTGTCTTTGAAGGTCAACCATCTGAACCCGCCCACGGATCTATCGAACTGCGCTCATTGGAAGCGTCATCTGGATCGACCAAGTCGCTGAGAGCACGGAGTGAAGGCACACTCGGGCAAACACCTTGGATCGGTATGGCCATTGGGTTAACTTGTACGGCCTTGGCCGCGGTGATGCTTGGGTGACTGAATCCACGATTACGGTTTCTTCTATACATACAGCAGACTTCCCTGCTTTGTGCTGGACATTATGAGCACTCCTGCATTATCGGAGTTTTGTTTTCTCTTCTTTCCCGGATCTGAGCTGTCCGATGATTTGGCTCGTTTGCGACAAGCGTCGCATACATTCGCCGCGGCCTGCGGGAGCCTCCTTCAAAAACGAGGCGCGCATCCATGGCCTATGTTCTTGATTTTTCTATATTTTCTTCTTTTTCACTTGCATTGACATACCCTCACTCGATATAGACTGGGTTGCCGATCTTATTGGCGGAACGTGTACATGATACCTTATATTGCTCTTCTTGTGGTTATAACCAGGCGTCTTTTTCTTTTTTTCTCTCCTGATGGATATTGATATGGCTGATTGCAGGTGTGAAGACAACCAATGATGTACCTACTACTACTACTTAATTCTGCCATCAAGGCATGATTACAATGATGATAGCTAATATCACTTGACATCTCGTCCAATCATTTCACTTACCAAAACGGGGTTTCCGGTTCTTTGTTTGCTTCATCATCCAAAATACGAGAAAGAGGCTGAGCTGCAGATCGACAGCCAGCCAGCCTTATTCTCCTCTAACCTCCACAGACAGCTCTCTCCCATCTACTCTTTTCGCAATCGCGCCCAAAACCATCCCATATTTATAAACCCACATAACAAACAGCAAGCCATCAGGTCGTCGGTCCTCAAAAAACAAATGTCCACACCAAACAACACGCCCCCATACACACCCATGCCCTCCCTCGGCCACGAGCTAGGCGTCATGTTCGGTTTTATCGTCGCTTGTTTGCTAATCATGGCAGTATACATCTATTTCTGGCGGGGTATGGCAATCAATCAATCCCACCCACCGTTCCCCACATTCCATACTCCATACCCCACGTGTGTGTTCCCAATCAGAAGAGAATCTGGCTAATAAATATCAATGAAGCTGCGGACCGCCGCGACAAGCAGCGTGATAAGGATCGGCAGAGGGAGCTTGCTCAGCGGGCGTTTCGGTATGAGCGTTTCCGGGTGGGAGGTCCGCGGGACAAGATGCATAGGGAGATTGGGGCGCCGGGAGGAGCTGGAGGTACGGAGATGAGATGAGGGGTATAGCTTATGATTCTGATGGAGTTATGTTGTGTTTGTAGAAATGGGATAATGGGTGGAAAAAGGTGTACGGTTTGGTTGGTCTATGACGAGGGCGTTGATGGTAGGAGTTACTTATATGGTCAATTTTAATGGGATATTCTGTCTGTCTACCATGCTTTGATGCGGTGCGATGCCACTTTATCTGAACGCGGTCAATACCGCTGCTAGGACCCTGCAACTGCGCCTACTACTTGCCAATAGCAAGAAACAAGCGGTCTCCGATATCCCCCACCCCAGGCACAATCATCCCCCGCTCATCGCACTGCTCGTCGACGGCGCCCACCCACACCTCCACGCCCTCTGACCAGCACTCGGCCGCACGACGAAGCCCCGGTTTCGAACCGAGCACGCTGAGCATGATCACCCGCTGCACGCCCCATTCGCGGAGGAGCTGGATGGCGGCCTCGGCCGTGGCGCCGGTCGCGATGATGGGGTCGAGCAGGATGGCGAGGGTGGCGGCGGTGGAATTGGTAGGGGAGTCGGGGCGCAGGAAGGGGAGGTTGTTGTAGTATTCGACTGGTTGGAGAGTGAACTTGTCACGGAAGAGGCCGAGGTGGTAGATGGGGACGGTGGTAGGGAGGAGGTTGTTGATAGCTTGAGCATGGTTCAGCAGCAGTTCGCAGTACGTCCATGGACAAGAGAAAACATAGGGATACCCTCAATCATGCCCAATCCTGATCGGAGAATAGGCACCAAGGCCACGTTAGCTGGGTCAATTGTCTTCGTCTCATACTCAATGCCCAGCGGGGTTTTGTCCTGTGGTAGGGAGTCAGATTAAATTGTTTTGCGGTATTGGAGCTCCTGATCAGGAAGAATAACCACCTTTGCACCACTGGCAACCTTCAACCCGGCAGCAAAGGCCTCAACCCCTAGAATGGTTGCAATATCATGCACCAGACTGCGAGTCTCGCGAGGAGAGGTGGAATGCGACCGGAGCTGGGAGAGCTTGGCCTGGAGGCAGGGATGGGAGGAAACATGGACATTGGAGGGGAGCGTCATCTTAGATTCGAATGATAGTTATTGTGAGATGCAAAAGTGAAGCAGATAAAGAAGAGGGATTCGAGGAAGGGATGAAGAGGGGATAGAGAGGGGCTGATGAGTTGTATCGCTGTAGCAGTTTTGGATGAGCTGCACAGTTAAGCATGCCGCAGGAAGAAACAGCTGCTTAGCCCCTTTCATCCGCTCCTCTTCATCTCCCCTTTATTCCTCACTATCTCTTCTTCTCTATGGAGTATATCTCTGTTGACATGCCAACGATATGGATCAATGACATCTTGAGGTCTTATCAGACATCTCCATGGAGTATCTCTCTCTGATAAGAACAGACCCACCACTCTCTTTGCACCTCCGTCACCAGTCTCTCCGGTTCTCTTGGCATTGGGCGTACTCATCAAGGGCTTGAAAAAGCGTCATCCTCATGCAGCAATCGTCCCAAGACCAGCCCGCTGGTCTCTCTGAAAGTACTGCTCTACCTCCTACGCCCTCAGACCCTCCTCAGCGTCAGTCCTGGTCATCCACCGGCTACGCGCTGCCTCCCACCACCGAAAAGCCTCCCTCGGCTCCCATCGAACCTACACCCGCAAAGCGTACTCCCACCATACAACCGCTCTCCAAACATGCCACTCACCTCTTCACACTTTCATACCTCGTCTTCTTCTCCATCTTCGGCACCCTGGCCAGGCTGGGCCTGCAAGCGCTCACCTTCTATCCCGGCGCGCCCGTCATAACCGGCGTCCTATGGCCCAACGTGGGCGGCTCCCTCCTGATGGGCTTCTTCCTTGAAGACAAGAATCTCTTCCGCGAAGAATGGGGTCAACCGCCCCCTCATAGCCCCAGCGAAGCCAGCGACGCTGCGCGCCAATACGCACAGAACCATAAATCGGTCAAGAAGACCATCCCGCTCTACATCGGCCTCACCACCGGCTTCTGCGGCAGCTTCACCTCCTTCTCCTCCTTCATCCGCGACGTCTTCCTCGCCCTGACAAACGACCTCCCCGACCCATCCGTCTCATCAATAACTTCCCGAAATGGCGGTTACAGCTTCATGGCCCTCCTCGCCGTCCTCCTCACCACCGTCGCCCTCAGCCTCTCAGCACTCATCTGCGGCGCCCACCTCGCCCTCGCCTTCGACCGCTTCACTCCTTCCTTCCCCTTCCGTCTCACCCGCCGCGTCCTCGACCCGCTCTTCGTCCTGCTGGGCTGGGGCTGCTGGCTCGGCGCCGTCTTCCTAGCTATCTGGCCACCGGATCGCTCCGCCAGCACCAACGCCCCAGACACCTGGCGCGGGCGCGCCGTTTTCGCCATCGTCTTCGCCCCGCTCGGCTGTCTCCTGCGGTACTATCTTTCGGTATACCTCAACCCGCGCGTGCCCGCGTTCCCGCTGGGGACTTTCACCGTGAATATCTTCGGCACGATCGTGCTGGCCATGTGCTTTGATCTGCAGCGGGTGGACGGGATCGGGACTGTGATTGAGGCAGATGCGCGCTCGGCGCCGTATGCGATCCTCACGAGTTGTCAGGTGCTCCAGGGCGTCATAGATGGCTTTTGTGGCTGCGCGACGACGGTGAGTACCTGGGTGGCGGAGCTGAATGGGCTCAGTCGACGGCGACAGGCGTATGTGTACGGTGTGGGAAGCGTCGCCGTTGCACTGGGGTTTTTCGTGGTGATCGTGGGCTCGCTCGGTTGGACTCGGAGTTTTGTCGACCCTGTTTGTACATAATTAAACCATCGGCGGCTCTTTTTGTATATATTCATTCAGATCTTCTCCGCATATCTAATCAAGACTGTCCACTCTTACGATAGGCTTCTACGCAGACTCAAGGGTATCCCCGCTAAACGATGTATTTCTTTTTGCACGGAAATTACTTATAGTACAGGGTACTACGACGATAGAGCATGTCCAAGATCAAGGAAGTCAACAAACGAATAAACATTAACGCAGGCAGAAAGCCAAAATGCACAAACGCAAACATGCAAGCGCAGAAATGAAGAACGACTCGACATAGAGAGGAGAGACGCGAAAAGACATCAACAATGCTGCGGGGATGGCGTAAACACATAACGATTCAGAACGGTTCTAACTCAGCACAGGCATTAAAAATCCAAAAAAAAGGGTGGTCAAAAGAATAGAAAGTAATAATAATCAATAGTGGGTCGAAGGAGTGACTTGAAGAGAAAGGTGAGAATAAAAAGGAGGCCAATGAAGTATATAACGAACAAGGTATCAATATGGTCCAGGGACAAATCAAATCGGCAGATTGACCACAAACATGCTGATGCGCACTAGGAATTAAGGGTTCTTCGAACGAAAATGTCGAAAACAACAACTCCACCGAGTGCTAAGAGGGAGAACACACAGGACCAGCCGGGTGTCGAGATGTTGCCTGGGACAAACAACCCATTAAAAACAAAAAGCAAAAAATGACCACACCGGACTCCTGTGAGCTCTTGCCAAAACCAACAGGATGAACCATGATAAATGCAAGAGAAAGACACCTCAACTGAGGAGAAGAGCAAAAGCAAAACAAAATCAGAAAAAGCACAAAACCAACAGAGTAGTATATCAGTCGGGAATCACCAGCAAGGAGCATTATGCGGCAGTTCAGATCATCGCATTCCGTCGTTGAAGAACACACGTTGCCGCCCACCTGCTGCGAATTCCTTCCCGACCCCGAGTTCCGAAATTCAGCCAGTATCCAAATTGATGTAGAATGAGTGCCCAGTAATGAGAGTATACGCAATAAAAAACGAGGAATGCAGAAAGGAAGTGAAGACCGCAATATGTAAGATATACTGTCGGTACACTGAATTGAGTCCCAATGTTGCTGTTGAGACTAGTAGGCAGTCCCAACACTAGCAAGTGTCTTGGTTGGCATTGGATGAATCGGCTGATCCTTGGCAACGCGCAACGAGTCTTCATAGCCGATCAAGGCTTGAGCATGAAGTTTGAACGATTCCCCCATGAGCTTGGTGATTCTAAACACGATGTTAGCAATCAACTCTTTACACCCGTCGAATAGAGAACAACTTACCCCCAGACTACCACGCCGTCCAGGATGTTACCCCATACACGGGCCACGGTGGAGCTGAGTTTACCAAAAGCGTCAACGGCGTCGTCGTCAAACAGATTCCGGACCTTGTTGTAGATGGCCAGCTCAGCCTCGGTCGCGGGCTCTTCGTCGTGTTCCAGGCGATAGAGCCAGAGACTGAGGATGACCATCAGATCCAAGCCGCAGAGCGGATGCTCGACACTCCAATTTGTTGCCGACGTCTTGGCAACCCAATTGATGCCTTGGACTGCTGCAATCTCGATGCACTCGAAACATGACTGGATCACCTTGTTCATCTCCCCAGACCGCTTCACCTTCTCACGGGCCACTGTCATCGCAGCAGCAACCTCGTAGGAAGAATGGTAGCGCAAGGCTTCCTGGATTGACTTGAGGTCAACCTCTAGGCGAGCACGCGTGTTACGATAGACAGCCATCGAGTTGAAGATCAATGGGTGTCCGTTCTGAGGCGTGCTCAGAGGCACGACGATCGTCTCTGGTTCGCAAACTTCCAGAGAACTCTCCCATGTCTCCAGCGCAAGGCGGAGCTTGTACTCAGTGACCACGTCCTGAAGAGCTTCAAAAGTCCTCTTGTGGTTCCACACCTGTAAGAAAAGGGCGTTAATCAAGACCCGAGTGGCAAAGGCACTGTAACGCGTCTGTTCGCCCTGGAAAAGACAGTCGTGAGCTTCCCGGACGGTAAGTGTGCTGGCAGAGGACAGGCTCCGACGCCAGGCCTCGTCGTCATTGACGTCCAGGTTCCACATCGACTCAGAGGACGGCAGCTCGAGATTGTCGAATTCGTCGAAGCTCATTGCTGGGGTGTGGTTGAATGTCAGAGTGAGCATGCCGAAGAAGATGTAGACGGCGTAGTAAGTCCGACGGCAGGACTCGTCCTCGATCCATTCCTCTCTAGTTGGTTGACGGCCCTCGCGAGCTTCCGTTCTGACCTTCAATTGATAACGGTTTCCAGCAACCATGTTGGCGAGCAAGCTCTTGATCGAGCAGGTCCACTCGAGACCTTTGGGATCACCACTCCAGCTCTCAAAAATCATGTTCAACAGAGTGCTTTGCATGGACCACAGTGGACATTTTCTCGAATCGAAATTCTCCTTGTGTTGCAAGAATTGGTTCACGAGCATCTTGGATCCGACGTGGAGCATGAATGCGTGTTCGCGCTCGAACATGTACAGAGCACCAATGGAAAGAACGGCCAGCAACAACGGAGGGGAAGCCATGGTGGGCTTGAACGACTCCTGATGCAAGAATGGCAGATGGTGATGGTACAGGTTGAAGTACGTTGTCAGGTACCTGTTCAGAGCAGCAGTCGAGGGAAGCTGGAAAGTCTCCGGAAGCGCACCCAAGGAGTCGGCATTTCTGATGCGCTCCACAACCATATTCCGCTCCATGTCATTCGCGATCTGGGGGGCCTTGGGCAGTGTCAGAGCCTGGCTAGGTCCAGGGGACCTCCGGTAGTTTACGGGACTGACAGGGCCTGTCATTGAGGGGAATGGTGAGAGCGCGTTAGGTGTGGAATTTCCGGACATCGGAAGCGAGCTGACAAGGGAGTGGAGCGAAGGCGCAAGAGTGTCGCCTCGATCCAGTACGTTTGGCAGCTGACGCAAGTCCGATCCATTGCCTTGGCTGACGAAAGTAGGGTTCATCATGTGGTGCTTCATGTCGGCAGGAGAAACCAATGTATCCCAGGGCATCTGAGGAAGAGTCGCGTTGCCAGACAGGTATGCGGAGGAAGGCTCCATTAACGAACCCCGACCGGGCGAAAAAGAGCGGTCGGATTCAGCACGATCGTGGACCTGACCAGTTGCGGCGGCTGCGGCCTTATGTTGGAAATCTGTCATCAACATGGCTGCGGCTTCAAGGTCGACCATACCGTCACTGCTTGCCTCAAGCTGTTCTAATGTGGTAGGATCAATTGTGATCGAGGGCTTGGATGGAGCAGGTGCAGGGGAGGACTTCTGAACACCTGCGCCTCCACGACGACGTCCCTCAGCAACAAGAGGTATCCCACCATCTTTGGCGTGAACAGTACGATCATGGCGGAGGAGAAGATCTCGACGAACGAAAGTACTCCGGCATTTCAAACATTTAAAGGGTCTCTCTTTGGTATCTGCGCGACAAGAAATCAGTCGACGTTCAACAGAAAGATAAAGTTTGGTCGCGGATTCGGTCCTCCCCGCATCAAGGTCAACGGGAGGGAAATGACTTACGTGAGCGTTCATGTCTACTACGATGTTCACTTCGGCTGAATGCACGATTGCAGAATTGGCATTTGTATTTCTTCTCTGGGACGGTAGTCTTCTTGGCCGGCGTGTTGCTGGCCTGGTTGGATGCTGCTGGAGCCATGTCGGAAGAGACGGGGCAGCCGGAAAGCAGGACCACGAGTTCCTTCTCAGCAAAGTAGAAGCGGCGAGGAAGACTGCGGTATCGTGCCTTTTGTGAGTTCGCTCCGGTTCTGTAGGCGGGTTGACGACAAGAAATCGATTTGATGTCTGATCATTCCTTGGGCGGGGAGGTAAATGGTTGTGCGAAAGTTGATTTCGGAAGGGGTTCCAGCCACAGGCGGACCAAGAGGGGGGAAATGTCAGACGGAGAGAGACTCGACAATAATAGAGAAGAAGTATAAAAGAAGAAGAGAAACGGTTGATCCACACAAACCGTGTTAGAAAATATGTTGAATGACTTGGGAAAGGGAGGAAGAGAGGAGGGGGGAGGTAAGAGGGAAAAGGAAGAGAGGGAGGAGGGGGAATGTTGATGGATGAGGAGAAAAAAAGAGGGAGAGGAAATAAGCAAGTTGCGAGAAGAGGTAGAAGAAGAAGAGTGGGAAAGTTTCTGGGAGGAGGGTCTGGGTTCTGAAAGGGAGCGAGCGAGGGGTGGTGGACTGGTGGTAGACTGACTGGTAGGAGGGGGAAGAGGTGCACCATAGAGGGGGCCAAGAAAGCGAGAGTGGGAAACGGGCTGCCAGGTCGTGTGCAGAAGAAGCTGATGGGAGATTCGGACGATCGCTGGATCGCAACAGTGAGGCGGGTCTTACAGTAGCCCAGTCTAAGGCTCTAAGCAGCAAAGCAGGGGCTCCAAACGGGATTCACGGAGCGGACTCAGTATGGAGTAGTGCCAGGACAACCACGCACTAGGAGTTCTTTTGCCACTGCCAGAATCCGTGTCGGCCTATCAGAAATTTTGGAAAATACCATTCTGACTAACGGCATGGCTAACTATACGCTTTTAGGTTAGACTTAACACGTCCATCCATGTCCTCTGAGCCAAGTACTACGGTAATTCGTACTCTTGAATAATACAAACAAAAACATACAGAAATACTTCCCCGACGCGCTATGTTACAGACAGGGAAGCTCTCTCTCAAAAGACACTTCTCTGGACCATCTGTCCCAAAGGGGCCAAAGCCGAGTGAGCCACAGTGGCCGTCAAGTGCTAAAGTGCCATCCCGTCAACCCGGTTCAACCGGGGTTTTCGCTTGACTTGGCATACAGAGACGACATCCACGCTATCACCAGCACCTTCTGTACCCACTGTCGCACATATCATCAGAGACATCATCATCATCCCCGTCTTCCATATCTTGGCGCTATTATTGTGACCACAGAGTTACGTTCTTGATCTTTCCTGTACCTCTCTGAATGTAGTAGAAACTGCCTAGCTCAAAAGTCGAACAGCACAGAGTGTTGGGCAGCTGCATTAACATGAACTTGGTATTGATTGTTTGCAAATTGGTGGAGTTGCAAGTATGACCAGTAGCATTCTCCTTATCTAATAACAATTCTGTTCCTCTTCCAACGATCCGATTGGTATAATGTAGATAATGGTGCATATCTGACAATAGGTGGATATATCATCCCTGCCCAGCCCCTTTCCTGATGATACCTTGACTTGTTTCTGCAAATGCAAGATCTATCTATCTGCTAAATATTGGATCTGTAGCTGCATTGTGGGCTAAATCGATCTAGCTGCTTCATTTCGGTCCATGGAGGAGAATGATCGATCCCCTTCATCGAGAGTCTGACCGCAATGTGGGCTGTTTTGTTGGTATGACGGGTACAGGTGGGGTACAAATCGCTTCATAGAACCATACTCCTCCGATTTGTATTGTTGTGTACCTCTCTATCTACGGGGAACCTATCCCTATCATCCCTCTCCTGATAAAATGGTCCTCTTGATCGTGGTCGGGGACTGATAAGACAACCTGGCTTTTTCAACTACTTCTTATTCCATAATGCTTCGTGGAGTTGATTGGGACCTACTACATCCATCATCAAGTGTCGTAAATATGGAGTAACTACTCCGTAGTAAGTGAGACTACTCTAACCTCCGTAGGAACCTAGGCATCTAGGCAGTAATCACACGCACCTTAGCCCCTCCAGACAACAAAGCCGGAAGCCGAAGGCCCCTCGTCAAGCGCCCCCCTTGGCCCCTCCAGAACTAGCAAGGATTCCTCAGCGACCATCAAAATGCCACAACCACAAAAGCAAAGCAACTGGTCTCACATCTCCCTATCAGTAGTATTCATAGTCTTGTTCCTTTCATTTCCACCAAAATTCCTTCCAGACAAGCTAAAGTTCTAACAATGTTACTGGTTGTTGCTGCGCACTCATATTTGATTATTTCTATATTATTATTATTATTATTATTATTATTATTATTATTATTATTTTCTGGACTATCACTTCATTTTTTGCAATCGCGGATTGAAAGGGGGAAACAAAGACACCCCTCCAAAACCCGCCACCCACTTATCAAGTGATTACCCCTCGGTCCCCTCCTGTCCTCGTCTTCCCCTCTATCAAGATATGGAAGTCTTGGGGGAAAGATGTATGCTAATTGTCTGACTTGCTCAGCCCCTCCTTTGCAACCATGGTTACGAGTGTAACCAGCCTCAAGTGATCAAGACATCAGACATTCGGTACTTGGTAATCAACAAGGAACAAGATTTTAAGTGTCTTTCTCCTTGCCCACTGAACTGCGCCTTCATTGCCAACATCGATGCACTAGTGGCTTATACTAAGGTAGTGTTCAATAAATAAATGATTCTAGTTTGTTGATCGTCGTTTGATCGAGCCTACTGTTGTTCGAGACCCGTGGTCTGTCACTATGACGAACAGTACTCATCCATTTCCAGGAACAGATATCAAGTCTCAGTAAGACTGGTATGTACTGTTATCCCACCAAACGCATGGCTGTCATATCGTCAAAGGATATAGAGAATCGAGTATTTGGTTTGAAGTCGCCCACGACATGAGCCGTTGATAATTATTCTCCTAGAAGTGCACACATAGATCTGGCTTCGCTCAAATGGGAATTCGTGGCTGAAAGATCATATCTTGACGATAGTTACAGCTCACACAGGATGTCCTCTACCCCCACAACCGCAAGGTCTAAGAAGTGGTGTGTTGTACAGATACTCCATGGCGACTCATTCAGGAGCTGTTCAGTGGTCACCTGCCCCAAAACTAGATAGACAGCGAAGCAAATTGCAGCATCACACTGGACGAATATAGAACAAACCACACATCTCTCTGTTTTTGAAACTTGCAGTTGTCGGGCTGGTGAGGACCATGGCAGGCATGCAAACATACCTTACAAATTCAAAAAAGAGGTCCTTTCTCCTTATGATGGAGACTTGAATAGTTAAAGCCCCATTAGGATGCAAGTCTGCATCATAACTACATAAACTGTTTATTGTTTAATTCTGGTGCTTGCTGCGCCCAAACTCAAGAGGCAGCAACTCCCTAAATCTGTACCTTGTTGTATCATCCTTGCCCTCTGCATAAGTGGCATGGGGCGGCATGCATCTTCGAAAACTGTGGCTGCCTGCGCTTACCAGCCTCACTCGGAGACGCGCTCTCATTCCGGTTCCACATCTAAAAATGAGGACGCCCTAGCGATACATACGACGTACCGCGTATGTGTAAAGACATTACGCAGCTGATAGATGCCTATTATTTTGTTTCCATGTTTGACATCGTAGTCGCATATCTTCAGTAAGTTCAGTTTGCCCCTCTGTCTGCCCCTCCATAGAGGGCTATGGCCATACCCCGCATGATCTTTGGCGTCCGCCGGGTTCTCAGGTAGGAACCATGGATGCAACGATGGACAGCTGGAGCTGTTTGGAATTGGGTCTCGCTAACAGGATACTAATCATGTGACTTCTTAGATCAATAACACCATGCGGTTATTGCTGCTACTGAACGCATGTCACAAGCAAGTCAGAGACAACCCTCAGAGGTGGAAGGGATTCCCGTAAAATCCCGAAGATTCTTGGTGGGCCTCTGTCTAAGTCACAAATACGGAGTAGAGAGGTACACACTGCGCCAAAATCTGGAGTTACTAGGGTAACTCACATGACCCGCTTCGATAATCTATTACCCTATTGGGAAAATACGCGACTACGAACTCCATACCTTGCTGGCTGGGTCTCAGATATCAATGCGCGTCTCTCGATCCTGGCAATATCAATCATAGACATGGATTGAAGGGTTTAAGAAAGATGCACAGATCATTATAAGCGAGACCATCTATCTGAGATTACTATTATGCAATTATGCAGCATACTTTCACCCCAATAGGACTCCAGACCGTCGTTCTGCGCGTCATCCTCTCCTTCACGGTACTCAACCTGCAGGAAACAAAGTATTTCGTTCACACCGCCCTCGTCTTGTCTGGCCAGGCAAGTTCCAAGAGAGCGGTGAGCCGCAGAGCTTACGCTTTTCAGTAAGACACATGGGAAGAGAGACGGCCTGGCAGGAGAAACTGGACTTTACTCTCTAATTCGTAGCTCGCAGTTGTACTCCCTCGTTGGCTGGGATCTCTCCGATCCACTGTGCACCGCCATGCAGCGGTCCGTTCCATATCAACATCCTATCAGTGGCGAGTCCGCTCTTCAGGAGACAGGCGATGGCTTCAACGGATCCAGCGTAGCCCGCAGATCGAAGAATTCTGACTCCTTCATGAAAGGCTTTCAGAAGGCTCAACTGACTCGAGTCCGGTGAAACCGTCTCAGTCTCAACTTGACTGAGGACTTGCTCTTTGGGATCAGAGTTTAAGGGCGAGGACAAAAACTGCAGCCTGTAGATGGATACTCCGTAGCTAATGCACTATCGTTCCAGACGGCTCTAACAACTGAAACACCAGCAGTCCCAATAGGTTCTGCGTAAACTATAAACCATTTTTATCCAATCTATATGAAAATTGGAATAGATCTTTGAAAGTGCTGCTTCAAACTCCCAGTCTATAGAATTTCTGGATGGTATGCCCCTCCATAAATGACAATAATGATAGCGGTAGTTGATCTATCCACCGCATCAATCAATAACCTACTACGCGTGTCTGCTGACTACCAGTACTTATGATCCCATTATTGTTCTCCACTAGGTACCGTTGCAGGAAGCGAGGAACAGCTTCCCCGGGGCCCATTTCCCAAGCTAAAGGTAGTGGGCATCGGTAGCGTCGTAAGTCGTCTTGGCTGAACTAGATATGTCCCGACCCTGCGTACCGCGTTGCTGTCCTTGTTCTGTCCAGTGTACCGCTACTTTGACTTCTGTCGGGGACTTCCCGAAATAGCCATTACTTTGGAGTCGGTGAAGCCTGACAGGGACAGAGTTGGAGATGAACAACTGTCGTATCGCTATTCGTTTCGATTGCTTCTACTCTGTACAGTTTGGCCGTTAGATGGCTAGTAGACGACAGCGAAATACATAATTTCCACTGCCCAGTTTCGCTTACAGAGTACAACTGGCTGAGTTCGACTGGATCAACTGGCAGATAGACTTTCCATTCTGCGTTTGCACTTCCTTAGACAGTCACACGAAGACAGCCATGATAATCTCATGTTCTAGACCGTTTCTTCGGTCTTGATGTCTTTGCTTCTTTCTTGAATTTCTCCTTTGCTCGAGGTGGATCGATCTCCATTGTGTGTTTTCGCTTAACGAGGGCTCGAGTCTAGCAGTTCTTCAGAATTAGCGAATGAAGTCGATCTCATGCTCAACATGATTGCGGTGTGTGATATGACTCGCTTATCATCTTATGGGGCTGCGAGGCTCATTTTGGAGCAGGTTGTCCTAGGCTCGTAATGGCCTTCAAGGTGAGAGGGGCTTAAACATACTGTCAATATTGCAATTTGTCCCAACTCAAAGTCCACAAAGAACTATAGAATCGCGTCTAGTCCATTCAGCCGGGCCCGGCTTGGTACAAGATTTCCGGTCGATATCTTAATGGTACCGTAGGGGCGAGTTTGTTCCATGGTACTCTTCCGTAGCGGGTGTCTGAACCGCAACTGTCAACTGGATGCGTAAATGGATATCCAAACAACATGTCAACTCCAAGTCTCCATCAGAGTTCTACAGTCTTTTTGATGTCGCATTGTAGGATTTACTAGAAGTGGATACAGAGGTTCAGGCTACCTATGCTTAAAGCAGTCACAAGTCATACTCTGTATTTACATAGGTAGAGTACCGCTCAGTAGTAGATAGTACAGATACTACTGGTGCAAGGATATATTCACAAATCCACCCAAACTAAATCGCAATCTTTGTCCAGTAACATACTTACGCTGATCTAGACTATCCTCCATTACCGCTATGTAGGTATACGCTACCCAGAACTCCAACAGGCGGTGTCGCATATGGACTGTACCTGCGCCTGCACCTAGACGCAGAATGCCAGGATCGGCTACAGATGCATTTGTTGAGATCATGATGAGTGGTCACCGCCTCTTCTGTCCCTGAGTAGGTCAGTGAGAGGCTTGTAGTTCAGCCGCTCAACCGCATAAATATGAGATCATTGTAGACGCCGAAATCAACCAACGTCTGACACCGATGTAAGGTTCTTACCTGCCTATTTTGTCCATCCTTGGGTCGAGGTCTGACTGATGATGTATTCCAACAACATGCATACCTTGCGCACCTCCAGACGGGACGGCACATAGTGTATTCTGTATTCTTCTGGAAACCGAAAGAAACCCAAGACAGAAGTACGAATACAGAATACGGTCACTGACGACCATCCTAGGCTCCGGTAGGCTAGCACTTCATCCCTGGACGCTGTAAAACCCCAGCACCAAGAAGCCGGATCCCCTTAATCAAAAAATCCAAGACGATGAAAAGCATGGAAGGATAGAAAACCCTCCACCACCCCACTGCAACATATCTGATTGGATCCAAGAAGCCTTCTGGAAGACTCACGAAGCCAGGTCTCAGGTCTGACTCTGCGACATCAGCGTGGCTTACCGGATTAGCATCCGCTTCCCGCTGTCCCAGCTGGTTGGATGACTGGGAAAAAGGGGGAGGGGCAGAAGTCGATACAGGATGGCCCGGCTAAGCTAGTGGTCTCGTTCTTTAGACTACATATTGCTTTTTTCGGGGTCCAAAATTCTGGGCTTCTGGACTCGTAAGTGGCCGCCAGTTTGACTTTTATTACGAACGGCAGTACGGAGTACAAAGTATCCATCCAGACCAGACGACCAGGGATTCTGCATCGACAGATTCGACGGTCTGTCATAAAGAAGAAACGAATCAGTGGGCGGCTTGCGCAAAACACAAACTCTGAGAGCCACAATGGGAACCCGGGGGATTGGTCCGATTGCAAGATGCAGCAGGGGAGCGGGATGCTTGCATTATGATTTGCCTTCCTTGCTTTTCATGTTCTTGTTTCGGTCTGGTTTTTGCCATTTTTGACACGGTACGGAGTATAGATCCAAAGGATCGATCTGTACTTCCTGGCGATGAGACCCAGAGAGGATAAACCCTACTTCCATGCTAGCCCATGTTTCTGAATTAATAGATAGAAACATCATGGTTAGCGGACTTTATTTGCAGACCATCGGTCTACTACTAAGTGAGAGTATTGATTGTGCTGTAGCTGATCTATTGTGCTGGGAAACCCTCCAATTGCAACTTGGTCAAGAAGATAATATTCCATTGAATCATTGCACGAGAAGTCAATGTAGAAAGCCATGGCCATATGAGAAGGCCTCCTATTCTAAAATAGACGACTTGGTGTAACTAAACCACTCCACATGCTAATTTTCACCCTCTTGCGCTATGCTTAAGATACCCTGGGGGTAATTACGCTGTCATTCAACGCACTGTATTGAAGGGGAGTATGGAAGTAGTCAATCTTTAGAAGTATTGAATTGCACTGCAAACTTTCAAACTGAGAGCAGATATCATGCCCGTTGATTGAACTACATCGTAGGGGTTGACATGAAGTTTGACCTGGACGAAGCCTTCCGTCATAGATGCATCGATATCGTGGTATCCGTCCTCTTGAGCGAAGGTAGTGGCCAATGTAAATAAATTGTCTCGGTACGTCGTTGATGCAGCAGAAATAGCTCCTCAAGCTTGAGGGTCCTCAATATCTACCTGACCTAGCAGTTCCATCATGGCTCTCGTCTTGCCTGGCTCGCGGAGCATTGGCGAACACTCGGTTATAATGAAAGAACGCCGCAGATTTTTCATTCAGGAACATATCTTTATGAGGGCGAGAAATATATATCCCTGTAGATCCCCTTTGGCAGCATGAACCGCGCCCTGATATGCCGCCTCCCCAGACATGGCTTATGGTTCAGTAGCTCTTGTTCTGATCAATGTGTGTGTCTCGATCAGATTGGTTTTTGGGATAGTTTATCAGAAAAGCGCATTTCAGTCTGAGAGAGCAGTTATGATAGGGAGAGTGCCATTAATTGAAGCTGATGTAATCAAGGGCTGTTTTTATGCCATCATGCACTCAAGGAGCTGACAAGAATCCGAGGTTTCTATATGCATATTGCCTCAGAATTCTGATTAATACTGGTTGGTAGAGGGATGGCTTACTAGGATTGAATACAAGGAGGTATAAATACAGCAAGAAGCAGTGAACTCACACCATTAGCTTGACAAAGAGACAGAAATATATATTAACATCTAACAGATCTCAAGAACATTCTAACGAACAGAGGTTAACATTAGTCTACGAACCTAGGTTAATGTATTTCTGGCGCAAACATTAGAGCTTGCAAGGCTCTTCGTCTCACTCTAATTGAACATTTGATGGATATAGGACCTTTCTAAACTTCTGCTCCTCTGGTAGCCATCTGTCACGGGGAATCCGTCCACATGAGGGATCCTAATCACGACATCCCTTGGAACAGTACAATAGGGCGATAAAGCCATGAACAGCCAGCTGCTATGCTTGATAATGTCAGGGGTTAGTCGTCAGTGAGAAGCCTGGCTGGCTTCCTTGCTCAGTTCTTGGTCTTTTCTCAGCCACTTTCCGCCGTATGTCCGGCCTGATACTCGACGGGATCTCCTCCGAAATTAGTATGAAGTGATGGGCAATAAGATACTTAAGAGAAGCATCATACCGAGGCTGCTCTGCACCAGCAGCCTGTAGTTCATCTAAACAGGAATTATCCATACCTCTGCCAGAGGGCGCTGTCAGATCTGAAGGAAGGTAACCAAGGCACTCATTCTGGAGGGTTGTACAAGACAGCCTGCGCCAATTCTGCGGTGCCACTAAGAACATCGAGTCCAAACCAGTCTACCGAGGAGTGTAGTTGAATTCGTCACTCAAGCAAAGAGCCTGCAAACGGATTAAGGGATGTGGATGTCCAAGCTTTACCTGACGTCTCGAGGTCAGTGCACCAAAAGATGAAGTCTAAATCATAGATGTTGGAAAGACTCATACCGCAGTACAGTACGCCTGGAAGCACCACACGTGCCATATATTTCATAAATAAAGAAGAATTTTACCGTCGGGTAGCTCAATTCACAGCCATTATCAAGCCGAGGATCGTGGCAAGTAACGGCGAGCGCCGCAGGCCAAGAAGCTGTCAGCATGACCCGCGGGTAGTCTGGCACTCTCAAGTGACATGATCAGTCGCACACGTTGACCGGGGTCCTTACTACTTCTGGGTTTCGAGGCGAGGAGAGAATTTGAAGCCAGGTGTTTCAAGATAATGGATGCATATTATTGCTTACCGTACAGGAATCCTTGGATCTATTATTTGACGGGCCGGCCCGACCTCTTCTTCCCTGTGATTATCCGTTCCTAAATCCATCCCTAGTCAGGTTCGTAGTTCTTGCTGTATTAAAAGCATAGACAGGCTGAATGTAGGCTGTTGGGGAGTCAATGAACTGCCGTTTACACCCATGACAGTATGGGGTAGATAATCTGGGGAACATATTTGAAATCGGTCCCACCACGATGACATTGAAGAGATGAATGGACTTCGAACAACATAACCGGTTTTTTCATGTGCATTTAGGCTCGTCCTGTTTTATGATGGCAGTTATCGGTTCGTCGCTTCTCTTGACTCGATGTTTAGCATAAATCACAAGCATACGTAAACGACGCCGAGGACCAAGGAACAGCGGGAGACAAGACCGTCAAGAACAAGCGATGATCAAGAGCAGTATTTATCCGAACATTAGACAGCTACGGGATGCGCCTTTTTGGTTCATTGGATGCTTCATGCGACCAACCGTCACTGTCCAACCATCAAGAGAGCCGGTCCACCGAAAGTCTATCAACGCGTTTCAATAGGCAAACAGACGGGAATCATTCGGAAAGTCCACGTATCACCCGGATCGACTCATCCATCTCCGATAGTGCTTGAAGACACATCTGTAGTTTGTACGAAGGTGTGCCGATTGCCATGGTCATTGATGGGACATCGGGGGCCATGCTCAGAAGGGTATTCGTGCGTACGGAGGATTCCGTATCCGTACATTAGGTAACTCCGTATCAGCAGATGGTGCTCGAGATTCGAGGATCATCTTGATGATGATGATGATGATGATGATGACAAACGCTAGTACTGTATCAAGAAACTTATCATTAAAGCCTTGGAAAGATGTAATAACATGAGATATTATCTCATTGCTACGCGATCAAACTGCCTAATCCAGGTTGTCAGTATAGATGCTTTCTCCACTACCTACGCGGGTACCTTTCTCTCCCAATGCGCGATTTACAATACGGAAACAATACCGGTCCATACAATGGTCGAGACTCAAGAGTCAGTCGAGACGCTGATTCCATCAATCTCTGGACCCAGAAAGGGCCCGCACCTCCATAGCCTGACTCGGAGAGGGGCTTTTAGGCGCTAAAGGCCGCTTACCCATTAGATTCGAGCCTATCTATCTCTTAGCGTTCCCTGACAACTTCCAAATAACATCCAGGTCAGCCCCATTAGGGCAAAGGGGAGGCACTTCCCGAGGAACCGTCGATACAAAACGCTCAAAACGACGATAATTAAATACAGCTTACTCCCCATTGCAAACACCATGCTTAGAGGTCTCTCTAGTAGCCAACGGGGGCATCGGTGAGCATATGTACTTGTTCTGACCTTGGGAGTGGCCAGTGCAGTGGGTGGTTCAGGTGGTGCCATTTTGGTATCTTACACGACGAAATTCCGTGACGGTATCAAAAGCAAATCACTAAGGTACCTTAGCATTTTCAGGGATAGGCAGGTACCTATGAGTCGAAACATACCTAGGTTGCTCATTCAGGATGTGGATGCATTAAAGTTGTTCTCATCAATAATACCATCCGTCTTATGAATATTGCCATCAGTTACGCGCTATGAACTTGACTGAACGGGCTGAGATACTCAAGCCATCCGCATTGTTCTGGTTCCTTATTGTAATTTTGGTATCTGAGCAGTACAGTACTGTAACGTGGCACCCGACTGAGTCTACCTTATCCACTCACAGGGAGATGGTAGCTTTTCCCCCTCTCCTGCCTCTTACCCACCTGAGGCCACCACCACTTATCAGAGGTGCTCTTCTGGGAAACTCTCCTCCTTTTCGACGGATCAATCTGACTGTCTGACTGTTTTCTTACTCTTTTCTCAACTTTCCTGGAGAGAGGAAAATGAAACACTTCCATCAATCCTTTTGATCGGCTGACGCTCTCAAGTGCATTCAGTCCTTATCGAGTCCTTTCGTATTGGTCTATGTTAGTGACTCTTGCCACCAATAATTGAATCTCACCCTGCCACCATCTCCAACCCACCACAGTCCGTTTCCCGTTTACCGCCCCTCTCCTTACCACCACCCACCACCATCGCTCGCTACTATCGAATCTGTCGGATACCTGCACTGTCTAGTCATGAGCAACGCCTTTGTTTGAGCTCGCCAGCATTAATCGCAGGGCGACGCAGCCGTCCGATGTTCATATTTTTTTACTTTCTTGTAGATTCTTCAATTGCTTCGAAACTCGATGTACGAAACCCGGGTGACAGAGCCGTTGGCTGTCGACACCAGATCTGCACTGGCGACCAAAACCCAGACTTTCGCTACTACTTTTGAGTTCACCGACGAGCAAGTGTCCACTCCTACATCAGGTCCTCGACGTCGCAGCCGTGGAAACAGTATCTCCGTGCAGCAGAAGGGGTCGCCGGAGCGGCACAGATCCCCTATGAAATCCACCAGCGATGGGCGCTACACGCCCAGCCCGGAGCCGGCGCCAGCACTATTCGTGCGGGCCATGTACGATTACGATGCCGATGACCACACGAGTCTCAGTTTTCGCAGAGGTGATATCATACAGGTTCTCAATCAACTAGAGACTGGCTGGTGGGATGGCGTCATCAACAACAGCGTCCGGGGCTGGTTCCCGAGTAACTACTGCGCTATTATAACCGATCCAAGCGAATTAGAAGATCAGGTGGTGCATGCTCGTGACGAAGACGAGATTAGCGCGGAATCGGCTGCCGGTGAAGACGAATATGAGGAAGAGCACGAGCACGAGCACGATGAAGATGAGGTCGACTCCGCAGGAAACCCGCGCGATTCGCAACCACTACTTCCTATTGAAGGTGTAGCAGCCCCCAAGGAGCAGGAAGAAGCCGCCTTCTGGATCCCGCAAGCGACCCCGGATGGCCGTTTATTCTACTTCAACACTCTCACCGGCTACAGCACCATGGAATTGCCGTTTGAGAATCCGTCTGCGAACGAAACCGGACCCTTCGACCGAAACAACTTTTTCGTGCCGGATCAGACCCGACCACCACCCGAATTGATGGCTCGCGGTTTCGAGCGCGACGAGGATGATTATGATGGCTCGGCATCTGAGGCGGAGGGAGAGTCTCTAATGTTGGCCTCCCACGATTCCATGTCTCGTCGTCGTCGCTCATATATTGATGGTGTATCTCCTGCTACTTCCATGGACTCATTGCACCCTCCATCCGCCACCAAATCGATCAATGAAGGCAAGATCTCGCACCAATCCAGTCGGGATCTGCAGAGGACAACCGCCAGTAGCAATACGTCGGCGGCCATTCATATTCACAGACCGTCCGCCTCTTCCCAAGCTCCTTCCCGCTTCGTCGATGACGGCCTCACGGCTCCTGTCACTTGGCCGATGCTCGTTGACAATATGCGTCACGCTATCGAAGTGTATCGGCAGACGCTGCTGAATGGAGATCGCTCCGAGTATGTGAGGAAGGCGGAAGACATATCAGATCATCTTCGCATGCTTCTTGCTGCTGGCTCGGACACTACAGACAATCACTCTGGGAACCCGTCGATTATCTCGCAAAACAAGCCACTCTATCCCCACTTCAGAGAAATGATGTCTAAATTCTCGAAACTCGTCCTCTCGTCGCACGTTGCAGCTGCCGATTGGCCAGGGCCAGATTCCGTCAACAAGTGTTTGCAGGAGGCGGACGGCGTTATGCAAGGAGTCTACGGCTACGTCGAAGTTGCAAGACAACAGCGGGGTGAAACTATTCGTCGTATCGTTCCTGGATTCGTCGTCGGAAGCTCTTCGGGAGGCGGCTGGCAAAACAATGGTGTATCTCTAGATGATTCGGGCCCGACATCCTTTCTGGACCAGGATGGCGCTGATTCTCGCGTCGAACCCTCCGTGCCTCTGGACTCCGCTCTCCTGGACCATATCGACATTCTCAGGAGGTCATTTGTTGGGACTATTCGGCGACTAGAGGAGCGATTGACACTCAACCAGAAGAAGATTGTTACTTATGCGGAACAACGCGAAATTAGTGATTCAGTTGCTGCAGCTGCAATCAAGGTCGTTGAACAATTTCGTCCTTGGATTTCTGCTGTTGAATCCATCAATCTCGCACCGCTAGGAACAAGTTTCCAGAATCCTCAGTTGGTCGACTTCAGTCTACAGAAGCAGCGAGCCTACGATGCCATCGCAGATTTTGTCATTAGCTGCCAGGCTGTTTCCGCCCCCCTCGGCGATGAGTGGGCAGAGCTTCGCGGAGATTCTCTTGAAGACCGTCTGAATGCCGTGAGGAGTATCGCCAGGCAGCTTGAAAACTTTGTCTCTCAGATTGGTTTCTCCCTGTCGCTTCTTCTCGAACAGATTCCCGAGCCCTCTACCGCCTTTAGGAGTGAAAGTCGTCTGGAGGGCGACAAGGAAGCTTACAAGGGCATCCATAGTCGCGGTGATTCTCTGGCAAGAATTCCGACAGAGACGATCGGAATACCATCCTCGTATTCCGTTGATCCGCCATCTGAAAAAGTCCGTCGCAACATGGATAAGGCTCAGAGGTTCTTCGGCCAAGCTCCACCAGCCGCTATTACTCGGGAACCTATTCGGGAGCCTGTCCGGGAACCGGAGGAGACGCCTTGGTTCTTGAAGATGGATCACGAAGGGGAAGTGTTTTACGACACCAAGGCTGATGTGCCCACCTTGAAATGTGGAACATTGGCGGGCTTGGTGGAGCACTTGACTCGCCATGATAAACTGGATGCCTCTTTCAACAACACTTTCCTCCTCACATATCGATCCTTCACAACTGCGTCGGAGCTCTTCGAAATGCTCGCTGAGCGCTTCAACATCCAGCCTCCATTTGGACTGAATCCAGATGAAATGCAGATGTGGATAGACAGGAAGCAAAAGCCTATCCGATTCCGAGTTGTCAATATCCTCAAAAGCTGGTTCGAGCATTTCTGGATGGAGCCGAATGATGAGGCGCATATGAATCTTTTGGCCCGCGTTCACGCCTTTACCAAGGATTCCATTGCGACGACGAAGACGCCTGGCTCGCCTCAACTGATGGCAGTTATCGAGCAGCGCCTTAAAGGTCAAGACACCACAGTAAAGCGCCTCGTCCCTACACAGGCCACCGCCGCTCCACCCCCCATCCTTCCTAAGAACATGAAGAAGCTCAAATTCCTGGATATTGATCCCACGGAATTCGCCAGGCAGCTTACCATTATCGAATCTCGCCTCTACTCTAAAATCAGGCCCATTGAGTGTCTGAATAAAACTTGGCAGAAGAAGGTTGGCCCCGACGAACCGGAACCTGCTACGAATGTGAAGGCTCTGATTCTCCATTCAAATCAATTGACAAATTGGGTTGCGGAGATGATTCTCACGCAGTCCGATGTCAAGAAGCGAGTTGTCGTCATAAAGCATTTCGTGAACGTGGCAGATGTATGCTGATTGCCTTCTCCCACCCTCTCCTGTTTCGATTCATGCAGAACGCTAACTTTCCGCACAGAGATGCCGCGCGCTGAACAATTACTCTACGCTCACATCCATTATCTCTGCTCTCGGGACGGCGCCGATTCATCGACTCGGTCGGACTTGGTCTCAAGTTAGTGGCCGTACGTCTGCCATTCTGGAGCAGATGCGCAGACTTATGGCCAGCACGAAGAACTTTGGCGAGTATCGGGAAACTTTGCATCTCGCAAACCCCCCTTGCATCCCTTTCTTTGGTACGAATAGCTCGAGTCCCTCATATTGTTACGCGCTTTCAGTGACGAGTGGCTAAATTTCAATCAGGCGTTTACCTAACGGACCTGACGTTCATCGAAGACGGTATCCCGTCTCTTACGCCATCAGAGCTCATCAACTTCAACAAACGCGCCAAGACTGCCGAAGTCATTCGGGATATTCAACAGTATCAAAATGTCCCGTATCTTCTTCAGCCAGTCCCGGAACTACAGGACTACATACTCAGTAATCTTCAAGCGGCAGGTGACGTCCACGACATGTACGATCGGAGTTTGGAGGTGGAGCCGAGAGAACGTGAGGACGAAAAAATAGCGAGGTATGCTGCTGCTGCATCGAGTAGAGACTTAAGAAGTCATAGTACTATGGCCATCGCGAGCATCGTTATCGCATCGCGATGATCAGGTCGGCTTGTCTTTCTTCTTGTTTTCTATCTCTTTTTCCTTTTTGTTTTCTGCACCTCCGGCGTTGAAATTCCCCAATGATACCCGCGATTGACATCTCGAGGATTTTCTTTTTTCTCGTTTGCTTTTTTTACTTTCTAAGAACTGGTTGATTGAAGACTAACTTTGGTTTCCTATTTATCCGTAGATTACTGTCGGAATCCGGCTTTCTATAGTCTGGCCGCTCCCACTGCATCGTCGTGACTTGCTACCCTATTGGGTGTTCCATGTCAGCGTTGCATGTGCGTCGCATGCCGTTTCTTAGCGTCACATGCTACAACAAACCGAGGAGTGCGCCACAGCGATCCAAGCGCCATGATTTGGTAGCGGCAGCAGCCTAAAGCCACCGGATATTTGCTCGATAGCCAGTCAATTATCCTTTGCGTTGGTTGCTTACGCATGCTCCTTTCAACATGATCGCACCTTTGAAGTGATCATTACCCGATTGGCATCCCACTTCTTTGCGCCCTACTGATTGACGGCTATGGCCCTTCTGGCGTTCGCGATCGTCAGTAAGGTTCGGGACGGTTGCTCCACGTCGCGGCCATGTGACAGGAGCCGGCTCTCTTGCAGGACAATAAACTGTGGCTTGCAGCCTTCGTCCGGCGACATCCTCCGAGCCTGCGAAAGAGGAGTTGATGATGATACTTCCTCTTACTATCGCGTTTGAACAAACTTGCTGATAAAAGCTCGCCTGCGTGGAAGAGCTGAAGAATGAATGATCAACTCAAAAGGGCCAACTAATGAAGGCCAGTCCAATGTCGGCGGTCGCATTGCCATGATATAATGATATTCCCAACGCTCTTTCGATCTCTATATACCTGACATCTCTTTCCTATCTCACATCGGCAGCACAGAACTTAATATCCTGGTATCGATATCCTGTCTCGTGCGGCCCGATTCTTCTACGAAACCATCTCCGACCATATTTCATTGCACCTATTCTGATTCTCATTGTACATGTTGTGGAACATCATTGAGCGCTTGGCACCAACTGGCCCACTTTGTACAATGACCTTCACTATTTTCTTTGTATGAATTCTGGTGTATCTTTAGCTTATCTGGAGTCTGTGGTCTGCTCCTACACATATACTCTTTATAGTAAATTTGATGATCCATCATGACACAGCTTCTGTTGTCGGCTCTTCACTCGACGGATAATGATTAATTTCCTGTCCTTGTTGTCTCTTCTATTGCAACCCTTTTCTACATGGATCTTCTTGACCGAAATATACAGAACACTGCGCCTGGATGACCAGAGGTCTTGTGAGCGGATATAAACCATAGTAAATCTTCTTGCATTGTGTCATTAAGATGAGGGTAACCAGACCCATCTCATATCGTGGAAGAGCTTTACGAGCCTGCTAAAAGAGATCATGAGGCACCCGTTTGCGCCCCCTCCCCGATGCCCTGAAAGAGCTTCATCTTAACCTCAGCTGCCAAGAGACCTTTTACTTCCTCGGAGACAATCCGCTGTCCATCCCGTACTATCTTCTCCAGCTGCTGATCTTTAGCTGTAGTGGCACCACCTCGTGACCCGCTGGATTCAATTCCCCGCGCGGCCCGCCGGACTTTCTGACTGAGATCCATCATCTGCTTACTGCCGTAATCCCGAGTTGTGAACAGGGGGCTTTGACTCAGCGTAGCCACCCAGTATTTGTTCCAGAGCTGCGACAGAAGTTCCGTGTCGAGGCTGCTCTTGAAGAACGACACCTCGAGCGAGTAATACTGGTGCGCGTATGCGCCGAAATCCTCCGCCTTGCTGAGGGGAATAGTCTGGTAATCTTCATCCTCATTTCCTTCCTTTGGAGGGGTATAATCCTTGGGAAAAGTGCGGAAGGCCCCAATGTCAACCTTGCCGGCGGAGATGGTGCGTTCTGGGTCAATGACGACAGCAACGAACGGCCCGCCGAGCTGCTGCATATCTTGCGTCGTGACATCGATCCCGGACAGCCAGCATCCATACCCGGGATGACTGTGATACCACCCCACTGCGTTCTCCATGCGGCCCGCATCGCGGCAAGATTGCAGATACGACACCATGTACTCGTTCGCTTCTTCCTGGGCGTTGACGCGGGTCTCGGTGCCTTCGACGGGGAGGCGGAAGGCATCTGTTACGACGAACGTCTCAGGAAGGATGTACCCTTGCATCAGACCCATGACCTCGAGGGAGCCGCCTGAGCGAGCATGCATGGTCATTTTGATTAATGCTACGGCGGAGATGCGTATCGACTTGAAGTAGAGGGGGTCTTTGGCCCATGGCCGGGCAGCGCTCAGGGCCTTGTGTGTTTCTTCATCGTATCGATAGAGCGCGTCCCGCTGAGGATCGATGAGGCTAATGGCGTTTTCGAGCTCTGATGGAGGGGCAGAAAGCCTCGGTGTCAGTAGCTCATCGGAAAGCGATGCCAAGTGGGTCATTTGAGTACGAACCCCAGGACTGCTGTGCAGCCTGCATGATGGATATATTTGTTGTAGAATGCCGGTATATCTGATTGGGTACAGAAGTAGAGATTGCTGAAGCAATGGGACACAGAAAGGGCTCTAATCAAATGATCTCGTAACTCCTAATTAAATGATGAGCTCTAGAATCAAGCGGAGATAGCTCGATAATGGGGAGTGGAGAGGCGGTGAGGGTGCAGTGGCAGAAACAGGCGGTGGGCAGCTGAGTCAGCGGTTGCCTGAGCGACAGGGCGCCATCAACAGCCGCACCGGGCGAATCTTGATTGCGGCTGCATCTCATCTGCTGCACAACTGTAAGCACAGGGTAAAGGCGTCAATATTATTGTTCCCTGCCTCACTCCACTGCCCCATCTTTCAGCTATTTGCTTCTCCCTTCCAATCCTCACTTTCCCCTGTCCTTGCATACACGCGCAACGATCGTGGCGTACATAAAGCCCTGCGGGCACCCCCCTTATTTCTCGCAGATGACATTCGGCCTCTGTTGATCTTATTCGCATGGTGGATCGCCACCTGTCTTGGATTCTGCGCGTGATTATTTGCTGTCGCTACCTTCATAGATCGAGGCGCTCTGTCGCCGGAGAATTTCAGAGCGCAGGACTCGCATAGTGCAGTCTCGACCTCATTTCACATAATCGATCAAGAGTCCCGCTATATCAACCCCATATCTGGGGCTCATAATCCCAATGACGGTCGACACGAGTTACTTGACCACTCAGGTCAACAATATCGTTACGCAGCTGCATGGCATATTTGATGATATTGGAGTTCCGAGCCATGAGCGCGAAACGCGAGAGGCAGAGGTATGGTGTCTCATTCTTGCGCTTGTTGTCTTGAAAGGTGGATGCTAATTGATCAAAACGCGTAGCTCTTCAGTGCTCTGTCTGAGACTCTGAATAACCATCTCAAGATTGTGGACGAGTAAGTCGCACCCGGGTTGATCGCGCATTTCTCTGCTAATAGCATTCTGCAGTGAGAGAACCAGCATGACAGAGGAGGCGGAACGACTTATTACTGCCATTCAACAAATGGAGGAATCGCTAGTGGATGAGAAAGCCAACGGACAGTATCAACTGAATCATGACGATCTGCGCGTCACGTATCCCCTCAACCGCTGTCTCTCTTTTCTGCGCGAAAAGCATGGAGCAATGAGCAAAATGCACCGGGAGCGCTTCGAACAAGTGAAGAGTAAGTGACGAATCTTAAATGAGTCAGTTTAGTAAAAACTCGCTAACAGGTAGTAGAACTCGTTGAAGCGCTCGAATCATACTCTTCCCATCTAGAGTCCTCTTTTGTGACCATTGAACTTCCCCCAACAGCACCTGGCTCATCCATTGCGCCGAGCTTTGACCTTTCCCCAACTTATGTTACCGCGCTAGATAATGAATTTACGAGAGTGTATGAAGAATACCACCGTCGCCTTGAGTTCGTCAAGACGACTTGCGAAGAGATCATCAAACTTTGGGCCGAACTTGGAACACCCCAGGTGCAGACGGATACCAATATCGTCAAGCATTACCGCGAGTCTCCCGAGCAGTTGGGCCTCCACGAGTCGGATTTGGCGAACCTGACGGCAAGGCGCGAGAAGTTGCTGGAAGAGAAAAGATCTCGCGAGCGCAAGTTGAAGGAGCTTCGAACCGCTGTGGAGTCGTTGTGGGAGCGCTTTGGTGTCGAGGAATGCGATAGAAAGGCCTTTCTCGCGGCCAATCGCGGGTGCGGATTGCGGACGATCAACGAATTTGAAGAGGAACTGGCACGTCTCAATGAGCTTAAAAGACAGAATCTGCACCTTTTCGTGGAGGACGCGCGCTGCCGACTGCAGGAACTCTGGGATGGGCTCTATTTCTCCGAAGAAGAAATGCTTGACTTTACACCTGCCTTTTCTGACGTCTACAGCGACGCGCTTCTTGAAGCACACGAGGCAGAAATTGCCCGGCTGGAGGCGCTGAGGGAGCAACGTGCCCCAACGCTGCAGCTCATCGAGAGGCATAAGAGTCTTCTTTCGGAGCGAGAAGCCCTGGCTGCATCGAGTCAAGATGCCTCACGTCTCATGGCGCGCGGCAACAAGGGAGAGAGGCGCGATCCTGGTAAGCTCTTGAGAGAGGAGAAGATGAGGAAGAGGATTGCCAAAGAGTTGCCCAAAGTCGAAGCAGACCTCAGAAAAGAATTGGAAAGATGGGAGGAGGAGTATGGCAGGCCATTCCTTGTCCACGGCGAGAGATATCTTGATGAACTCACCCCAGTCATTGCCAAACCTCCTCCACGCTCCAAGACACCCTCCGCTCCCCCCTCCGCGAATTCAAAAGCAGGCTTTGGAAGGCCACAACCGCCTTCTCGTCCGGCAAGTGTCATGAGAGGGCCACCTCCTCCTCGCTCCGCCACCAGAACGCCCACTGGAAACGGCCAGACGAAATACAACACTATCGGCCCATCTAGGGCCGGCGCGAAGTCACCCTCGAAGATTCCAGCCCGGGTGCCCCTGAGTAACATGCCTTACGGGAACAATTCCGCTGGCCATCGCGCAGCACCAGGTTCTTATTCTTCCAGCACCATGGGCAAGATTCCAGCACCACGTGCTCCCCCACCTAGGATGCGTGCTTTGACGATTGACCCCAAAGAGGACAGAGGGCCCTATTCGATGGATCCTCCTAGATGTGCTAGCGCGATGTCTAATGCCTTCGTTCGGCCTGTCAGCCCCGAGGACGTTTATGACGATCGCAATCAGCGATCGTTCATGAGCTCCTCTGTTTTCTCACAGCGATCTACCGGCTTCTCTCAGTGCTCTCAGTCCTCGGCCTCGTCAATATCATCTGTTCCGAATTTCCCACGACCAAATCCTTACTTGCAACATGCGCCTCCTCCACCGGCACCTAGACAGGTTTCAAACTCCTCAACCGTGGACACGGCGAACACAGGGTCTGAAAACTGGGAAACATTTGATGACGGGTCCGAGTCCGAAGCCGATGCCAGTGATGTATACTATGCCAAACTTCGTGCTGCTCATAGCAAGCGATTCGCCCCCGAAGACAACGCATCTCTTGCGGGAAAAAAGGCCAAGGGTATCAGGAGCGTTAGCCCAGAGGAGCCGATTGATGACCATCATGGCCAGATAGTCAGAGTAGCTGGCAGTGATGCTGGTTGGACGGACGACATGGAGGCATACTAGAAGCTGATACTGCTTGGCATTGACGACTCCTTGATGACTGACCATCGTTGATACACCGCAAGTCAGATTCTCTGTTGCGCAGAGCAGGGCCCACTTGTCTTTGACCTGCGGCGCGCCAAAACAGCGTCTTTGATCTCTGCGCCAAAATTTGGATTATACCATGTTTGTGACGTTCTTCTTGATTCTCCAGGTCGTGGGCTCCTTCCTATGGCTCGTACTGCAACCCTGTTATGCCCTCCGCCCAGGAGGTGACATGTCGGTGGCGTTCCTTTCTGGCTCCCACTGTCGAAAGAGACAGACCGACGGCTTTCTTGTACTATGCTTCGTTTGCGTTTGAATAATCAACCTTGAACTTCCAACCAGGAAGTGCAAGGTCCTTGGCTGGCGCCAGTTCTTATGTTCAGCTTTCGCGCTTAATGTGCCTTTCGAATTCCCCGATCCTTGTGATCACATTCTGCTTCCATGCTCCTTGGTTTGGTCGGGTTTTGTCTCTTTTTCCTGGGATTTCTTCGGTATTGTACAAGTCGCATGGCATGCTATTTTCATGGATTATGATATCAGTGTAGCGCATTTCTGTTAATATGTTTTTTAATGAGATATTTGTTTATTATTCGACTACTCTTCCAACTTGTAGTAATAGTAAACGTAGAAAACTTAGGCTTTGCACAGCACCGGTAGCTGAATACCTAAGATTCAGCGGTGGATGCCTGTGTGGAATATAGTACAGAATTCTGGGAGGTACAATATACCAATGTGAGGGAAAGGGATCTATGACAGACCATCTAGGATCGCGGAGCAAGAGAGCCCATCCAGGTTGTATCCTCGCCCTGCTGCGACTGGGTCCTCTTGGGAACACGGACAGACGACGCCTCAGCCGTGAGCTCCCTCGCCTGTTGAAGCCTGCGAAGCGATTCCGCCCGGCCCAGGATCTCCATCGTCTCGGGGATCCCGGGGCCCGGCGCACCAGCCGACAAAGCCCAGCGCAGGTAGTGGTACAATTCCTTCTTGAAGGCCTTGTCTGCGTTTAGCCGGGCCATTTCCGCGTCTGCGTCTGTGCTCTCGGGTGCATTCTCTCCCGGAGAAGTGGAAGCGGAAGTGGGCAGGATGACGGCGGAGCCGTCGTAGGAGGCGATGTTGGAGCGGTGCGTTTCGATGGTCCAGTGCGAGGATGGGACGAGGGTGAGGGCTGCGGCGGCGGTGTGGAGGGCTGTGATGGGGATGGTGGTGCCGTTGTGGGTTGAGATAGGCGTGTAGGGTGGTCTGGTGAGAGTGGTGGTGAAGAAGGTTGAGTTGCGCTGGACGAATTCAGGGGCGTTGGTGTAGGATTTTGCGTCGGCTTTGAGGAGTGGGGGGATGTATTCTGCCAAGGGGCGAGAATCGAGGATGGTAGCGCTGTGGGAGGGTGAGTTGGCGGTTCTTGAGGGTGTGTTGGGATTGTGTACGTACAGTTGATCTGCTGGGTAGGCCTCTTCAACGGCCTGAGAGACCTTGGTGACCATTTCGTCGAAGGCGGGCCCGCCGGTGGCGGCGAATCGCTGCGCGTGGGCCTTTTGGAGGAACCAGAGCTTTTCGAAGGCGACGACGGTGTTGCCGCGGGTGATTTTGAGGTTGAACTGGGTGGTTGTGAGCAGAGCGATGGCGGCCCGGGGATTCATGTCAACTTACGAGTCTTTCCAGTTCGTCAAGGCTGAAGACATCGGACTTTTGGGTGTGCGACCAGCCCAGAAGAGCGGCGAAATTGACCAGCGTGGCTGCGAACACGCCTTGATTATCCTTGAAGAAACTGAGATCAATGTCTGCGTTTCGTTTGCTGAGCTTCTGGCCGGACTTGTCTACGAGAAGGGGAACATGACCGAAGCGCGGAGGTGTCCAGTTGAAGGCGTGATACAGGGCCACATGCATTGGTGTCGAGGGCATCCATTCCTGTACGTGTCAACATCTGCAGTCTGTTTTTCTGGGGTAGTATACTCACGGTTCCCCTGATCACATGGGTGATCTTCATGCAATGATCGTCCACCACATTTGCCAGATGGTACGTCGGGTGTCCGTCAGATTTGAGCAGGATAGGGTCATCGTAGACTCGCTCAATGAGATCCAGTTTGCTGTTGGGGCGGTTCTGTCCGGTCTTGCCATAGACCAGGTCATCGAACATGGGGTAGCCCTCTACTTTCAAGCGCACAACATGCGCTTCGCCCTTCGCGGCTCGATCCTCGGATTCTTCGGCGGAGATGTCTGCACACTGTCTGTCGTAACCAGGAGGGAGACCGGCCTGACTGCGATGTCTTGCGAGCGAGTCGAGCCGTTCTGTAGAGCAAAAACACCGGTATGCGTGACCGTTTTTGACCAATTGGTTGGCATGTTCGCGGTAAATGGCCGTCCGTTCGGACTGCAACAGAGCGTCTCAGCCCCAGTCTCACAGCGTTTGTCTTCCATATCCTTGGGCGCTTACCTGTCTGTACGGACCGTAGGGACCTCCAACCAGCGGACCTGTATGAAACAACCCGCATCAGCACCTCCGTCCGTTTTTGAATCCGCGCAAACCTCGCACCTTCATCCCATTGTAACCCAGCCCATTGTAAATCCTCGTATAACCGTTGCTCCGCACCAGGTATTGTTCGTTTCTGTGCCCTCCGTCAGCCCTGATCACAACCATTCCAACCTTCCGTGCTCGCTCCAGGGCCGAACCTGATCTGTATCCTCGATTCGCAGAAGGAACTGGCCCCCCGTCCGTTTCGCCAAGAGGTAGTTGAACAATGCGGTCCGCAAGGATCCAAGATGAAGGTATCCGGTCGGCGACGGTGCGAACCGGGTTCTGGCCGGTGCGTCGGGGAGGTTCTTCTTGGACTTGCCAGCGCGGGCTGGCGCGACGGAAGAGTAGTTGGCTGCTCTGCATCGCGTGCAGATCCACGATCGACGGGCCAGGAGCCCCAAATGAGAGGGTCTCATGATACAGAATGCTATCCGTGAAGACGCGCGGTACTTCTGAACACCAGCAATAACTATAATTGTTGTTGTTGGGTTGCGGCCGAAATACGTGGATTGTCATTCGACCGCCGCAAAGCGCAGGGACGATAAGTCGGAGATCTGCAAAAAAACACCGCCGACTTCGAAAAAAAGCGGGCTAAAATTTCTGGGGTTCCGCATCGTATCAAGCACGATCAAACACAACACATCCCCTTCATCAGCGAATACTGTTATTCACTTCCAGAGCGTCTGTCTTCTGTGCGATAAGCACCGTCAACCCACTCTTAGATTTCCCGGAGTGCTCGGAGGAAGGGACAGCCTTGCCCAGTATGCTTGTGTTGGACAGTCTCTCTACCATTAACAATCGCTTACGCTTACCAGATGGCTGGTGTCGAGATCGACCTCTATGGTATGTCTCCTGCTCTTCAATAGCCGGAACAATAGCTAACGGAAACGTACCCATGCAGAGGTCCTAGAGGTGTCTCGAAGCGCAACGAAAGACGAGATCCGGAAGGCTTATCGCAAGGTCGGAAACGCACACCGTCCTCATTCCAGCCGGGAACATAACAGAAATTACTGACTCGATGGTAAATGGACAGGCTGCGCTCGCAAGTCACCCCGATAAGGTCCCCGAGGCCGAACGAGAAGCCGCGGAGGTACGATTCAAAGCCGTCCAAGAAGCCTACGATATCCTTTACGATGAAGATAAAAGACACCTTTATGATACCCATGGCATGTCTGCTTTCAATGGCTCCGGCGAGCCCGGCATGGCAGGAGGACCGGATCTGGACGATATTCTAGCGCAGATGTTCGGGATGGGTGGTGGGATGCCCGGCATGGGCGGCATGCCTGGCGGACGGCCTCCCAAGCCTCGACGGAGCCCGGACGAGAATACAAAGTACGAGGTGCGGTTAGAGGATTTATACAAGGGCAAGACGGTCAAGTTTGCTAGCACGAAGAATGTCATTTGCAGTCTGTGTCAGGGTAAAGGTGGCAAGGAAAGAGCGACGGCTAAGAAGTGCTCGACGTGTGATGGACAAGGTCTGAGGCACAAGTGGTTACTTTTCATGAACACCTTAGACTGATTCGGACTACAGGTTTCAAGCAGATCTTGACGCGAATGGGACAGTTCCTTACGCCATCAACGGTGACCTGTTCGACCTGCAATGGCCAGGGAGAGTTCTTCAGTCCCAAGGACAAATGCAAGAAGTGCAAAGGCAACAAGACCGTGGAGGAGAAGAAAATGCTGGAGATCTACATTCCACGTGGAGCAAAGTGAGTCGCAAATCATGGCACTAGGGCGCGAATCCTCTGGCTAATATCAGCTTAGAGAAGGAGATAGAATCGTGCTGGAAGGCGAGGCGGACCAGGCACCTGGCCAGGAACCTGGCGACATAGTGTTCCACATCGTGGAAGAGGAACACCCAATCTTCCGACGAGCCGGCGCAGACCTCACAGCCACCATCGACGTCACATTGGCCGAAGCGCTGACCGGCTTCTCCCGCGTGGTTATCAAACATCTCGACGGCCGCGGCATCGAAATCACCCATCCCAAGACTCCCGGGGAGGTATTATCGCCCGGCCAGGTTCTGAAGGTACCCGGAGAAGGCATGCCGCTCAAGCGCAGCGACGCGCGGGGCGACCTGTACCTCGTCGTCAACATCAAGTTCCCCGACGCCAAGTGGAAGCCCAGTGCAGCCGTCCTGGAAAGACTCCGAGAGATGCTGCCTAAGCCGGATCCCTTGATCCAGGCCGATACGGTCGACGAAGTCGACTATGACCCTAAAGGAAACCTAGATGAGTTTGGAGCCCGCGATGGGCACGGTAGCTCCGCATGGGAAGACGAGGACGAGGACGGAGAGCCCGCGCAGTGTGCGCCTCAGTAGATTCTTTCTCGCAATTCGCTTCTTTCTTTTCTGCTCTGCTCTGTGCTTTTCTGGTAGATATGTTCGATCCAAGCTGAGGCGAGCCCTCCTTCTCTGGCATCGCAGGCGTTCCGGAATTGATTCATTGGCCTGTTTTCAAGGGAATGCTACGATTGAACTTGTCGTTCCTGTCTATTCCAAGAAATCTTGCTTCATCGTGCTAGAATAAACCCAATAAGAGCCAAGTTATAGACCTGCAATGGAGTTGCAAAGCCCTCAAAAGGAGCAAATAGCAACAATGGCACGACCAGTTGTTGAGTCGCGTGCGCCATGGAGCGTGGGGTAGACAAGGTGGGATGCCACCGGGGAGTGGGATGAGACATTTTACAGCATTGCAAAAGGAAGTGGGATATCGTCAATACTGCCTCAATAAGTAGTCCAGATCATTTGCTCGTTGTAGTTCTTCCATATTGTTTGCCAGGGATTTATAAGAAAAGGAATTATGATCAAACAAAAAGCAATATCGGTCACCTGCGCCGCGACAAACGGGCGCTTTGTTTGGCATGTATTGCTTTTCCTTCGGTCTGAGGCTGCTACGGAGTACCAGGAATATGTATAAAAGACCGCATATCCGGCAATCATCAGTATCATACTTTCTCTCTGCTTGATAATCTAGTGTCATCCTCATCTCCAGCATCTGCCCAATGCGACCCCCATGCCCCAGTTTCCGGTAGCGTGGGGTATCTGAACCGGCCGCATCCATTTTCCAGAGACTGACTGGGATTGATCCATCAGTCATACATCATTTGAATTGAGCCTCTGAGGACCTGATTCAGGCTCCTCTGCCATTTAAATAAACATTCATCTCCCCCCGGTCCCTGTTCGGGCCCTCGATCTATTGATAATCGTTGCATCAGCAATAAGGTGGATTCGGCACGCCGGTCGGAGCATCTCCGCGTTCTCGGCATTTCCCCAATTAAGGTTTCCCTGACCCCATCGTACATATTCAGCGTCATATTCATATTCTGGACCCGGGCTGGTGGTTGAGTGAGATCACCAAGAAGACTTGACCATGCCGTGCAATCCACAAGCCTCCGCCTCATGCGAAGGGTGCTCTTGCGATGCCGGTGCGAACCGCGCGCCGGTGAACATCGAAGACTGCGAGGCCGAACTGCTTGCTCTGCGGAGGCGCACTCTTGAGCTGGAGAAGTCGCTGGCATCCATGACGACTGGCGCCGCGAAGGTGTCGAGGGCTGGTCGCAAGCTGCGGTCCTCCAGATGGTTCAACTGCGAGAACGACCCCGGCATGATGGCGCTCTATATCGAGCGGTATCTGAACTACGGCATGACCAAGGAGGAGCTCATGTCGGGGAAGCCGATCATCGGAATCGCGCAGTCCGGCTCGGATTTGGCGCCCTGTAATCGCCATCATCTCGAGCTGGTGAAGCGGGTGCGCGAAGGCATCAGGGCAGCTGGCGGGATTCCCTTTGAGTTTCCGACGCATCCGATACAGGAGAGCTCCAGGCGGCCCACTGCGGCTATCGATCGCAATCTGTCGTACTTAGGCTTGGTCGAGATTCTCCATGGGTATTTCCTGGATGGTGTTGTGCTACTGACTGGCTGCGATAAGACGACACCGGCGGCTCTAATGGCTGCTGCTACGGTTGTATGCGACCTTTGCTCGCCCTTTTCTGGTGCCGAACCGTTTCTGACACCTTTCTACAGAACATTCCCGCAATATGTCTCAACGTCGGTCCCATGCTCAATGGTTATATGAAGAACGAGCTCGCCGGCTCAGGTATGGTGGTATGGAAAGGCAGAGAAAAGTATGCCGCCGGCGAGATCAGTAGAGAAGAGTTCATCGATTACGTGTCCCGAGGGTATGTCCCGACCTCACTCAGATGACTCAGGTATTCTGACGCTTTGCAGAGCACCATCCGTAGGACACTGCAACACAATGGGAACCGCCTCGACCATGAACGCACTTGCCGAGGCCCTGGGGATGGCGTTGCCCGGCTCCGCGGCCATTCCTGCCCCATACCGCGAACGAGGGCAATGCGCCTATGACACAGGCTTACAGATCGTTGAGATGGTGCATGCCGATCGTAAACCCAGCGATATCTTGACTCGCGAGGCCTTTGAAAATGCCATCGTTGTGAACACCGCCATCGGTGGCAGCACCAACGCTCCAATCCATATTGGCGCCATCGCAAAACATATTGGTGTGGATCTTTCGCTAGATGACTGGGATCAACTGGGATTCCACATCCCTCTATTGGTGAACATGCAGCCAGCAGGAGAGCTATTGGGCGAAGAATACTACCGCGCCGGCGGCTTGCCAGCTGTCATGGCTGAGCTGCTCGACGCGGGGAAACTGCACGCCGACATTCTAACGTGCAACGGCCGCACCGTGAAGGAAAACGCCCAAGGAAAGCACACGTGGGACCGCCGCATGATCAGAGCCTACAACGATCCGCTCATGAAAGACGCCGGCTTCTTGCACCTCAAGGGTACCTTGTTCAACTCCGCCATCATGAAAACCTGCGTGATATCCACGGAGTTCAGGCAGAAATTCCTTGAAAACCCGGACGATCCGAACGCGTTCGAAGGCGCGGTAATTGTGTTCGACGGGCCGGAGGATTACCACCATCGCCTTGAAGATCCCAATACACCAATCGACGATAGGACTATCCTCATCATGCGTGGTGCTGGACCCCTGGGGTATCCGGGCGCGGCAGAAGTTGTCAATATGCATCCTCCCGGACGCCTTCTACGACAGGGTGTCCATTCGCTTCCGTGTATCGGCGATGGCCGACAGTCTGGCACGTCTGGCTCGCCGTCGATCCTAAATGCCTCCCCTGAAGCGGCGGCTGGTGGCAATCTGGCGCTTCTTCGAGACGGAGACAGGCTCCGTGTCGATCTTAACAAACGGCGCGTCGACATCCTTGTACCCGCGGAGGAACTGGAGAAACGAAAGAAGGCGCTGGAGGCCAATGGCGGTTACGGTGTTCCTGAGAGTCAGACTCCCTGGCAGGATCTATTCAGAAGGGAAGCGACGCAACTGAGTGAGGGGATGGTCCTCCGTGAGGCAGTCAAGTATCAAAGACTAGCCCAACGATTCGAGGAGCCTAGACACAATCACTGAGCGTATTTGATGATCACTGATGAACGTGTTTTGGATGTTCTCTCATCATTCCATTACTTAATTCCGCATTTTGATCATACCCGAAAGCATGAGTGTGCGGACAATTAATGGAAAATTGGGCGCCATCTTTCTGCACTTAATAGAGTAATGCAAAGTAGTCATGGGCGACGTCATTTTTCTTTCCCGCCCCTCTTTCCCATCAATGAGAGAATGTCACCCGAGTCGCTTACTGTCTGTGCCTCGTAAGGCTCCGCTCCTTACCACCGCCGAGCGCGATGCTTCATCTGTGCCGGAGGTTTTCTTTATCTGCTTCCGTTCCTGACCCGAGTCAAGTTGCCACGGTTGATTTGCCGCCTTGCAGAAGTCGTGTCTCCCCAAAAAGACAAGGGGTCATTCCTTCAATCCTCATGTTCGCAGCGGCAGGCAGCAGCCGCATCGCCGACATGATGTGCTGTACAAAGTTAAGATCTCATACCTGCCGAGACATATAGGGTGTCGATACGCCGAGGCGACAATGATAATGCGGTGATAGGACTTAGCATCACTGATCACGACCCCGGCCAATTCGCAGTCATCAATTCGTCCGAGAATAGTCTAGGATTGTTGACGCTGAAGCTGAGATCTTGACCCTGCAGATCAGGTGGCAGGAAAGTACCCAGGAATTCAGGCATGACGAATGAGTCAGCTATAGTATGGTCAGTTCAACTTATTTGGGTGCGTCAATCGGAGACTCACGCTCATAGAAGCCATTGCTATCCGGTAGCCCCTTCTCTCCGCCAAAACTAATGCCGAAAAATGTGTCTTGCATCATTGGAGGATTCCTTTGAGCGCTTGGATCCCCAGCCTCTTTGATGGCGTCTTCTTTAGGCCGACCATCCCGTTCCTGACCTTTTCCAGTTCTGGAAAGCACGATATTGATGGTTTCAGCGGCCTTCTTTGCTTCTTTAGAAGTCGAGGACCTGCGCATCCATACTGTCCTCGCTCTCTGCAGCGCACCGCGGATCTCATCTTCCCGCTGCAGTGTCTGCTCGTGATACAATAACGAGCACAGGATCATGGTGGCCGTGAGAAATAGGTGGTTCATTATAGAGGTGACTCGCCAGCGCATCGTGTGAAGCTGGCCTCCGGGGCAGGTTTCCTCGTCGAGTATGTGCTGAATCGTAAGAGCTTCCAACGAGGCATCGAGACACGCCTTGCGGGAATACTCAAAAATATCCTCATTCTGAGATGGGGACCGCATGTAAAGAAATCGCCGATGCAGCATGACCTGTCCTTTGTAAAACATATGCCTGATGAACAGCCTGGCCAGAATGACCTGTGGAGAGTCCGTCACGCTAGCTGCCATGGGTTTCATCTGCAGGGGCGGCGGAATACTCGCAGCCGCTTCATGTAAGAGACTATCTACTCGCATCACTTCTGCGTAGCTGCAGGGCTGCACTGCGCTCGTGAGGTCCGCAATCATGCCCAGCGCCTTCAACATCCGCCTGCGCGCGATGATACCCAGGGTCGTCGTGTGCTCAGTTTCGGGTCGCGGTTGAGGTAACTCTACGGTACCCTCGTCGAAATCTGCATCGTTGAGATTTCGCGGTTCAGCAGTATCGTACTGCCAGTCAGAGATCATCCGTGGCATTCCCATCTGGTTGGAGATCAGAATATCACTCATTAGCACCGTCGCCCATAGCCGCCGGCGCATCTCACCCCGGAAAGGGGAAATGCCAGGGAAGTGACTTGGGTCACGGTGGTAGCCCATGCGCCGGGCGAGGTTGACTTCCAAAGCGAGCAGAAACCAGATGTCCTTGTCGGCGTCGGCAGTGATGCAGAATTCCACATAGACATAGTTGATGACAGTTTCCAAGGCGTACGGGCCGCACTTGGTATATTCGCCCATGACTAGGCATTGCACAATTTTCTCGCGGTACAGATTCACTTGGAGGGACTGTTGCTCGACCTCAGGTCCATCGGGCGGATCAGATGCTAGACATGCAAGACAGATCATACCGAAAAGGAGTCCGACCCATATGATAGGGACATCGGATGGATCGGCCCAGAATGCCTCGTACTGTACCTGTCAGCACAGCATCGTTGTAGCTGGGGCGTAGAGCATGTTTACTTACCTCGCGCAGAAAGCTCGGTCCGTGAACCGCAGCTAAACCGCGTCAATGAAAATGAGCATTAGACTTGGCTGCAGTGGATGGAAGTGTTCCTACAAGACGATACAAGATCCAAATAGTTGAAGTAGCGAGAGATGTACCGATCGACAGCGTTTTTTGGTGGCAATGCTGAGAGTATTTCATCGCGTGACGTCGCGCGGCGACATCCATACAGCAGAAAGGCGCCATTGGACCGGGACCTTGCAAATGGTTCACTGCTATTGCCGACCCCATGCTCGTCCTCAACCCGGTCGGAACTCTGAGCTAGCCGCAGCTGTTCTTCGCGGTGCAGGTGGTCTTTCAAATCGGCGATGCCGTCCAGTATGGCAACCCAGTGTTCGCCACCAACGTAGCGATGCTCTGATTCAGTAATTCGCATGCTTCCACTCTCAGATTGTCCATCAACTGGTGTATCTATTGGCATAGTTTCGGCCGGAGTGATCCTTGAGGGCACTGGTGGCATACACACCTCGACAGACGAACTAGCATTGGGTCTCTCATTCGAGGACTTAGGCATCATGGACGTAACCAAGCGCTCCAACTGTACAAGCCGGTCATGTACAGTAGGCACAGCGGTTGAAGACGGCTTTGGCGAGCCCGTCGTTGGATGATTTTCAGCGTATGTACATATTTGACCGCGAGCCGAGCAAAATGAGCAGGGCCTTTGACGGTCACACTTTGATCTGCAGAACATGAAAAAGTCAGCCTCGCATCACAGAATCAAACAGATAGAAATCACACAAGCCGCTTACTTTCGACGTCGACATGAGTTGCAAGACAGCTGAGGCTTATTTCGACGTCGACTGGGATTTAGGAGCGGCCGTGACATAGCCAAACCAGTCTCTTGAGGTGTTCCAAATGACGATTCCAATGAGTAACGTCGTGAATTTGTCCTTGACATGGCTGTCCCAACTGTGATTGGGGTCATGTCGTTCCTAGTAGACATCATTGGCGCCGGCTACAGACAACTTGCATTGTCCAGAGACCCTTTTGCCACTCTGCAGGCCAATTTAACATTTACGAGAAGCTTTAGCTGCTGTAAAGAGTATGACGATCCGACGGTCCTCCCGCCGCAGGGAGTGGATGTTGACAGATGACATGGAAGACACGAGCAAGACCGACGATAGTAGTGGCGATCACGTGACAAACCAAACTGGTGGAATACTCCTGTATCATGTCTATCTACACTGACTAGACCGAGCTTGAACGCAGAAATCGAATTAAAGAGGCCAATCTGAATGGCTCTCATAGATAAGTTACTATACTACTACAATAATGGATTCCCCGATCCTCCGATCCGATCGTCCGACCATCCGACGCCCCACTGCGGATGATCGACACGAGTATGTACAAATCTCCGGTGACACTTCTATTATGTATTAGTTATTCTATGTACACCATGACTGAACCAAAGCTCCGATCCTCCTAATTGCCTCCTCTGTGAATACTGAGGCTGGACAGCATCAGCCATCTCTGATCATGGTCGCCATGCCAGCTGCCAACGAATTGAATCTCCTATCTCCGTCCTATCTCGCACTTTGTTTACATGGGTTTGCCCACAGTGGCAGTCTCTTAAACGCAGCAATGCCTCTGTCAATATGTTTTGCAGATATCTTGATCAACTTTTTTTTCTCTCAGCAGGTCATCTCTTTGCCTCTCAACTGCTTTCAACACACATTGGGTCCAGACCTGTCATTATGTCCAAGTCCGAGTGTAGCTCCGACATGGCTACGAACCAGCTGGAGAAAGGCATTGGCAGTGAGCTGGAAGAGGCCAACTTTGTCGACTGGAACGGTCCTAACGATCCCACCAATCCTAAAAACTGGCCGGAGCACAAGAAATGGACGCATATTGTCATCATATCCCTCCTAGCACTCACCACGTAAGTCCTGTCCCTCTAGCTGGTAAGGTGCTGTGTCTGAGTGTTCACCTTGACGTAGGAATATGGCTCCGACAATGTGCGCACCTGGAATTAGTGGTATCTCTGCAGACTTGGGCATTACTTCCAGCGCCGTCAGCACCCTTGCCATCACTCTGTACGTCCTTGGATTGGCTATTGGGCCCATGTTCATGTCTCCCGTCAGCGAGGTGTACGGACGCGTGCCGGTATACCATGCTGCCAATATTATCTTCGTCGCCTTCATTATCGGTAATGCGCTGAGCCGGAATCTTGCTCAATTCCTGGTCTTCCGATTCATATCGGGCTGTGCTGGCGGCACCCCAATGGCTCTAGGCGGAGGGACTATTGCAGACATCACCGCTATAGAGCAAAGAGCAGTTGCGATGGCTTTGTTTAGCATGGGACCACTTGCAGGACCGGTATGTGTTGTCATTAGTTCGCCTTTCGACTGCCAAATAACCAGTCCGATCTCGTTCAGGTCCTTGGCCCTGTTATCGGAGGCTTCCTCGCTGCAAGCAAAGGCTGGCGCTGGACTTTCTGGTTGCTAGCCATCTTGGGAGTATCCTGTGGTATTTCGGCTTTTGTTGTCATGAGCGAAACACATCCCAAGGTCATCCTCGAGCGCAAAACTGCCAGTCTCCGCGCTGACACCGGAAACCATCATCTCCGTTCCAAGCTTGCCGGAAATCCCCTCTCCCCGCATCAGGTTCTCGTCCAGGTACTTATTCGACCTACTGTGCTCCTGTTTCGGTCGCCTATCCTCTTTGTCATATCCCTTTATGTGGCATTGGTATTTGGAGTGATGTACCTGCTATTTACCACCTTCACCAGCGTATTCGAGGGCCAGTACGGATTCAGCACTTCCGTGTCCGGGTTGGTGTACCTCGGTCTGGGGGTCTCCCTTGTCGCCAGCATGCTCATATTCAACGTCCTGAATAATCGCCTTCAGTCAGCGAAATCGAAGGCCGATGGGGTGCAACAGCACCGGCCCGAGGATCGGTTACTTCCTATGATCTGGTTCAGTCCGCTCGTTAGCCTCGGCCTCTTTATATACGGATGGACTGCCTACTATAAGGTCCATTGGATGGTACCCATCATCGGCACCGCTTTCATGGGCTTTGGAGCCTTTTTCGTCATGGTACGTAATCGACGCTCTTGTCCCTATTCAATGCAACCCTCTAATCCACACAGATGCCCGCGCAACTCTATCTGATCGATGTATTTGGTTCCCAGGCTGCTGCCTCTGCGCTTGGCGCCAATAATCTCCTGCGTTACATTTTCAGTACTTTTCTGCCGCTGGCGGGGCCAAGCATGTACGAGGCTTTGAACTACGGCTGGGGCAATACTCTGCTGGGATTCCTTGCTCTTGCGTTTGTCCCCGGACCTCTTCTTTTCTACAGATATGGCGAACGTCTTCGTGCTAGAACATCTGTCACGCTTTGAAGGCTGAAATCTAACTGTTCGTCCGTTACCGTCGAATGAGCCAATATAATATCTACTATCAATATAGTACGGGGTGTGACATGAGGATACAGAGCGGAATGTCAATCTTTCGATCACAATAGTGGTCTGACCCAAATCCAACTACTGCCAGTCTACTATGCTACCCTCTGCCCTATGCGTTAATAGAAAGTCGCATTCCCCACTTTCATACAACTGCTATATGTGAGCCATCCAGCGACTGACTCAAATCTATACATCTTATTCAAAAGCACATCCCCAACGCCTATTACTGTACTAAGAGGCTATCTTGAGGCAGGAGCATATCTTGTGGTCCTGATTGGCCCTGTCAACTGTATCGCCCAGCTCTGTCAAAGGTGATGATTAATCATGAAAACCAGGTGGAGGCTTCTCGCGGTTCTAGAGAGATGACGATTATCTCTTATGAATAAGCCTGACTCATGGCTGAATCCCCCAAAATATCAATCCAATTCCACCTTTGGACCCATCTCTATCAAGACTGACATGACCCGACAGAAATCGTCTCAATACAAAGCAACCATCTTTGACCTAGGGAGCGTCCTTTTCACCTGAGACGCTCCCAAAGACTGCAGCTGCTGGAGAAGTTGCTCACCGATCGTCTCAAGGAACGCATTCAGGTCAAGGCAGACTCGCTGTCACTGGCTATGCGGATTCTGGCATGCTTGTCTGTGGGTATATCTCAAGTTGAACTGGATGTCCGAGAACTGCTCGCCATGCAGTGCGAGGACGGCTCGTGGGAGCCTGGCTCGTTCTATCGGTTTGGATCGTCCAAGGTGAATGTTGGTAATCGAGGTCTTATGCGTTGGCGATTAGGGCGGTTACTATGGACCGGGTTACTAGAACACCCTCTAAGGACACCGAGCAGGAGGTTTCATTGAGTCATGATCCCGAACAGGAATGATCCGTACTAATGTTAGTAGTTATATTCATTTTCAACTGTTTCAAGAAATCGAAGTGGTAATACTGGTGAGGGTATACTTGCTCCACTGCTAGTCTAGTCCCAACCGTACGAAGATCACTCTAGCAGTAGTGTATGACTCATTTTCAACATAAAAACCTCTACCTTATACACTAGACACATGATAAAAATCATCACCTCAGGCTGCCAGATGTCACAATGGATCGCCTCGTCCTCGAAGCAGCATCAACCACCCACCTCAGTCGCCAGGTTACCTCCCTCCAAACCCTCCATGGCACAGACAAATTCACCTCCCATCCTCTCTCCCCAGGCCTGGCCATGATATCCTCGCCGGAGTACGGCCGCAAACTCAACCACGCCCTTGGCTGGGGGACGAACGGACCAGATTCACCCTCAAGCCTAGAAACCCTTCATCATCTCTGCCAACAGCGAAACACAAACGTAGAAATCGACCTATGCCCCCACGCACATCCATCTGCTTCATCCCTCCTAACAGCAAACGGGTACACCCCGACAGGGTCAATCAACGTCTACTCCATCTCTCTCCCACCCAGCAGTCCTGTCTCCGAACCTGACACCCCCATCCAAATCACCAAGGTCGCACACTCTGACCTTGAAACATTCATCACAGCCTCCATCGACGGCTTTCGCAGCACAAACCGCCCAGCAGCCCTCCTCCATCTCCTCGCGCAAAGCGCCACTCACCGAACACACTCGGATACACAGCTCTACCTCGCGCGCCTCGATGGAAAGCTCGCAGGCTCAGCGGGGATGGCTATCGTGGACGATGTAGCAGTCCTGTACATTGATAGCGTGCTCCCCTGGGCCCGCGGGAAAGGTATACAGCGTCTGCTAATGAGGGCAAGATTGTCTGATGCGGTTGAGCTGGGCTGTAGGGTAGCTGTTGTTGAGGCGAGGCCAGGGACGGCTAGTTCTGTTAATGCAGAGAGGGTTGGGTTTGAGATTGCTTATGTGCGGACGAGCTATGCGCGTGGGGGAGGGGGACTGCTGGCGCTGTGTAGTATAGCTATATCTTTGCCGTTTGCTTGGTAGGGTGTTTTCTCTATCTGAATGACTTGGCCGGGTGGAAAATGAGTTACTAATGTACGAATTTGGATGACTTGGTTCTTCTTTATCCTGGATGATCCTAGTATAGGGAAGTGGATAGATCAAGGAATGGCCATTATAAGACTATATATTGCTCATCCTAACTCCTAATGTGCTCTATAGTTCTTCCGAAAACACTCAATTTGGTCTTTCTAATTTTCTACTCACTCTGACATGCAGCCTGTGCCATCAAGGCCGCTCCAACACCGGACCCATCCTTTGCGAGCCCTATGCGGATCCTCTGCTCGCCAGCCTCTCCAATTTCTGGTACATCGCGCATTGCACCACGCATCTCGGCCTCGAAGTCCGGGTAGAATTCGATCAGCGAGCCGTCGGCTCCGATGTCGATGATGTCCTCGTCCAAACAGGTCGGGAGATCTGTATGCCGTGGTAGATGTCCACTAGGTAGCGAGCTCATTCCAAGGCGGCTCAGCAATCGGCGCCAACGGGGAGTCACAGGGTGCTCGAAGCGGTTGGTCCTGCCGATGGGGAGTGAGGTTGTCTGTTTCGAGTGTTGGTATTGCATGTCAAGGCGACCGCTTTGGATGATGATGGCTGCTAGGGATGCGCCTGCTAGACGTGCTGCTCGTCGCGCAATGGACGAGGCCAGCAGTCGTATAGCCTGGACATCGACTTGGCTGACATTTTCTGCAGACAATGTGTCCTGGATGAACCTGCTAGAGCCGTCGACGTCGTTGGGTTCGATTAATGCAAGCCCCGACAGAAAGGGACAGTCGATGGCGCCTGGCTGGAACACCTTGGAGTTCTCCTCGGCCTTCATGTCAAACGCGTCCATTTGCAGCAGTTGGACAATCGCCAGCCGAAGAAGCTCCCCGAGGTACAGGCCCGAAACCCTCTTTTCGAACATCTGCGAGCCTGGATCGACCGACGCTGCGTCGAGGGCGTCGTCGAATGGTGTCCGCGGTAAGACTTCCATCTTGTCGTCCAGACAGCCCCATTCCGTATTCATCACCATGATATCGTCAGCGCTTGCCTTGACACCCAGTCGACGCACGTTAGCCAGCTTCTCAACGTATGCGGCGTTGGTCCCCGTCCCGAAGATGACCGCACCGAGTGTCGAAACCTGCTGGCCCGAGCTATACGCTCTTGTCAGGAGCGTGCCAACACTATCGTTTGCCAGAACGGTCACCATAACCGGCAGCCCCAGCTCATCGATGGCCTCTTGCAACATAACGCAAGGATCTCGGCCAACAGCGTCGGGGATATCCCAGCCTTTGTCCCAGTGTATGAGACGCCCGCCAGCGAGGGACGTCTGCTCGCAGGTGAAACTGAACGTGAATCCCAGCCTGTACGGCGACTGACTGGCAGGATCCAGATGCGCATCGAGAAATTCCGCTATCCGCTGCGCAAGCCAATCGAAAAGAGGCCGATAGCTGCAGTTAACCATGACAGCCGGCGGGACGCTGTGCTTGCTCTGCGTCACGGTAAAGGTACAGTCGCCGTGCAGGTCGACAAGGCATATCCTGCAATTGCTACCGCCGAGATCAACAGCGAGGAACCGGCCCGTTTCCTTGCCTGTGGGCACGCTTCTTACGTAGGAGGGTAATTGCCAGACGCGGTGATTGACAAGGCCATCCCCTGGAGTTGTCAGCATCGTGTACACCGGAGGCTTTCAGTCATTCTCACTCAGTTGGCAGACGAAATGCCTCGTTACTCGTCTGACGTGCTCAGGACTGAGGTCAAACTCGAGAGCAATCTGCTCTGCTTGAGCTAGCGGGTTACGTTGCTGCTCACAGATACCTTCGGCCATGACCTACACCAGAACAGGGCTGTTGAGAGCGAGACGGCGACTATCTGCGAGGCTCGCATGACGAGAGAAACTGATGACAATATCCATGGAGCCAGCTACTAAACTTCCTCCCGGCAGACGGAGTATGATGAATGCGACAGCTGTGTCGTGTTGGTGGCTGTGGATACGGCAATCTTGACTTTGGCGGACAGATCGCCGGAGATGACCGGTGCCCTTAGCTAAGGCAAGGCTCGATTTACTCACCGTTTCTGCCTCAGGGAGTAGATATTTCTATCTTCCCTGCGTCGATCGTGATTCTGATTAGCGAACTCATGCCCTTAGGCCCCAGTCCGACGTATCATGTATGAGGATCTCCACCCCTGAATTACCTTAGACACTCCACCGTCCACGATCTCCTTATTGACCCACCCATGTGTTTTCGGAATGTTGGAACAATCCATTCTATCTCTGTTCTTACTGATATACTACTTTGAGGCTCCCCAAGTATGCAACCACGCCTATACTACGACGATGTCGCCTGGGAGAAAAGAACAAAGTCCGGAATGAAGTCGCTATTATGCGATTATGCGATGCATTTACGATCAGACTTCTATCCCTGTTCCTATTGTCCACCGCTGGGGGCCAAGGAGAATCCCCTGGGATTAGGTCCTTTTATTATCATGGACTATATTGGCCAGGATACAACCATGTATGATGCTCTTAACACACCTGGGTGCCCAAGGGAAGATCGTGGAATTCTGGACCCGGATATCAGTGAGGAAAGAGGCCGCAAGGATTTTGCTTCGGCTCGCTCAACCATCTAACCCGGACACGCTTATTAGACCAGGTTGACAATTTCACCTGGGAAGAGACACGTAGACCTTTATCAATGCCTATGAATACTCTGGTTCAACTGGGATCCTTGCCCCAATCGAAACTGCCAACCGCGACATTCGATACCACATCCTCATACTTTGAAGCCCTAGCAGAGCTGCACATCGCTCACCTCGTAAACCAGCGCAACAATGCAATCGACTCAGCCGAAGACTGTCGGCGCAAGCTTGTCGCTCGATATCTTTTCCGCAAACTCGCCCGAGAACATCGATTAACAGAGCGACTGGCATCCTTTGATAAGGGCCCGTTCAAACTTTGGTGCGATGACTTGCGCCGAGCTGACATCCTCCTGAACGAAGAGCTCAATAATCGTCGGTGTTGTAGGATGGGAATTCACATATGCCGCCCCAGTCGAATTCTCCTTTGCGCCACCGTGGTGGCTTCTGATTGAAAAGCCTGAATACTGGCCTCGAGGCCTGGACGACTGATGTAGCGAGTATGAACGACGCCTTCAAATCTTTCTCGGCGCGATGAGGAACCAAGAGGACGTGTCCCATGAGCTCATAGTTCGCGTCATTAAAACGCGTGTACGAGCAGAAGACCTTGAGAGGATCCCCATATTTGGGGCAATGGAGTCGAACTAACATCCCTGAAAGATAAGCAGAGTAAATAACAGATGACACGACTCCGGTGAGATCATGTGATCTTATATTACGGAGCCTTCATATGCTGCCCTTACAACGGCAATGGCACCCATACGGCAATTAAATGGGAGGTGCAGAAAAGCTGTCACTTATACATTAGTGCTAGTTTCTGGAAGGCTTCTGCAAAAGCATCTGACCTGCTAGCGGCGAACCTAACAAGCACTAGATAGCGTCAGTGAGCCTGAAATGCCCAAGTACCCACGAGTACCGAGCTCTTGGATTCGAGTTGCGGCCAGAATGTTGCTGCCAGACAAACCCAGACTGATAGTCAAACTGCGCGCATGCTTCAAGAGTAGTATCTTAACCAATGAGGGAGGATTTGGTTGAGCTCTTATAGTTGAGCTCATAGATCGGATCACAACTTGGGCTCCTTGACAGCGGCCTTATTATGCCCTCATGCGGCAGGTTATCTCTGGCGGTCCTATCTCCTTCAAAATGATCATGAACATCATTAATTGCATCAATCCCATTCATCCACAGAGGCCAGGATGATGTATCAGTGGGAAAGTCATTGGTCTTGGCGTCCTGGGTGCAAGTGGCACCTCTTTGAAGGAAGAAGGTCAGAAAAGGGAGAAGGATCCAGATGATGCAACCAGTCGCTTAAATATCAGAGCAAACGTGCATGAGTGAACATCTCGGAGTTTCTCATCGTGATCTTATTGGTTGATATGACAGCTGCTAGTAGTCGAGCTGCAGAATGCAGATCGGGGATCCACAAAATAAGATATCTAATTTCTCCCTCTGAACACTACATTGACCTTTTTTCTATTTAAAGTCGAAGGCCATAGTAATGCCTCATGATTTGTCCAGCTTTTAAGAACTCGATGAACGGCGATGGAAGACATGCGGACAACATGTGGTACTTTTGACAGGTCAATGGGAGGATCATCCCACCATATGCCACTGAGCTTCGGAGGAACTCTGCCCCCATCGATAGTCATGCAAATGTGATGACTTTCCTCTATCTGAAGAAGAAAAAATGCTGTCGCGACTGGATTTCAAAAGGATCAACGCAACCATGTCTGTTCCTGTCATCGGTGACGAGCTTTGACTTCTCAAAGGATCGAGCCGGGATGAAAAACCTGAAACCCCTGTTGATGGAGTTGATGAAATGATTTCAAGCCTCAGAGATGGAGAAATCAAAAGAGGATATCCCTTTCCGGAAGAACACCGAGTACTACGAAGATGGAAACTGCATGATCAGGCATCAAGATTCCTATCTCGAAGTGGATAGCAGTTGATAATGCCCAGTCATCGCCAAGATGGCTTGAACACTCTTTTTTGAGGTGCTCACTCCTCACTCCTCAGCTGCTTTACGACATTTCCCGACAGCCTGCTAAGTTCTAACGGCTAATTCCATTAGCTTGCAGTTGCAGGAACATGCTAAACCCATGACTACAGAAGGAAAAAGCAAAAAGCGCATCTCCCGGACCCACGGAGAAGTAGCGAGGCTGCCACACTTGGTCCTGAGAGTAAAAATCGAATTAATGTGACTCAGCTATGACGATGAGCGTGATATAGAGTTGAATCTAAGAGGAAAAAAGTAAGGCAAAAAAAAACGCACGATAAAAATACAACTGCTCGTGTGGGTCTCGGCTTTCCCGCGGCGCAGAGTTTCCCCTTTGCAGCTCGACCGGCGCAACATTTTGTTGGTCAAAGTCGCCGGAATTATGGGACTGTCGCAAAGCCATCACGACGGATCCGTTCTTTGACGAGGTCTAGTCCTTTCTAGTCTGGTTCGTGGAGTACCCTGTTTAGGAGCGCAGTGATCCTGACTATCAAATTTTTTTAACGACCGTCGGGGCTGACCTCAGACCGCCTCGAACTGTGCGAAACGCGCACACAACGATCTTCATTTAAAGGCGTTTGGCCTTAACACTCCTTCTAATACCTCAATTTCTCATCTTGCATAATGTCTGTTCTCCTTATCGTCCAGTCAGAGTCCAGATTTCCCCCATGCGCTCTTGACGAGCTGTAACACAGGGTGACTGCTGCGCTGCCCTCTATCACATTCGGGTCTCGATCGGCTTTTCTAAAGCTACCTTCTATCAAACTATCACTGCGTTCCTGTTCTTGTTTCTGTCCAGGATATTTCCAGGAGATTCGAGCTCCGTTCGTTGTCACGCCTCCTGGGCTGTGATACACACCGCATCATTGCAGCCAGCGCCTTTTCGTTGCTCCTGATCCTGACCCTGACCCTGCTCTCAGAAGCAGCCAAGTAACAAGCGGTCGAGATCGCTTGGACGAATCCCACTCGCATTCTCAATCATCAGGGACTTGATCCTCAGACACCGGTGTCGTGCCAGTGACAGCATCGCCGTCTATCCCTGTTCATCTTCTTCCAGCCACTACGAAGTCTTTTCGAAGTACGACCGTCACGATGGATATCAATTTATGACCTCGCTGTTTCCCTATCTCATTTCTCGAATCGAAAAAGTTCTGCAACTGAGCGCTTCCTTTGAATTTCTACTCTTCTTCTCCGTTTTCCTCTAATCCGTCTCTTCTCTGTTCGTCATTCAATAATCAATACTATGGCGCCGAATCTCTTCATCTGCCTTCGCGCAGTCTTCTGCCCGACTTACTGGTTCCAACGGGGCGAGCGCATTCAAGGATCCATCTACCAAGAGGAACATTGGGAAAGCCCTGTTCCTGGCATCTACAAATTCATCCCGGGTCTGGGGTGGCATCTCGTCCAGAAGGACGGCAGCGAATACGAGGAGAAAGCCCCCGTCCCCCTTGTCTACTGCCGCATCCTCCATCGATACATCTTTGAACACGAAATGGAAGACCGATGTCGCTGGCAGTCGGTGACTCTGCACGAAGGCGCGAAGCCCGAAAGACTGCTCTTCTTCCTTCTTGATGATGGCTACACCTGGGTCGCCGGATGGGACGCCAAAGGAAAGTTCATTCCTGGCCCGTATCAAAAGTGGCACTACGACCATGACACCAAGACGATGCAGCGCGTCGTGTCTCCAGAAAGCTCCAACGTCTCTCGGTGCAGCAGCATCGTCCCGACCAAGATGGGTTAGCTTCTGCACCTTGAGTCATCATCTCATCTTCCATCACTCTTCAACTCGTTTCACCTCTTCACTCCGACGACTACCTTATCTCATCATTATCGCCAATAGCGTTTCAGCGGGTGTTTTTATATTTTGTTATTGTTTCCATCGCAATTGACTTGCTGATACAATTATCGGACGAAAGCGTATATCGGCAATGGTTAATGAGCGATGGCGTTTGATTTGGGTTAGACGGATAGACTTTTCTTGCTATTGTTGCTCTGTCCATGATCTATAAAACAGCGTTGTTGATACCTTACATGTTGGGTTTACTTTGATTGCTAGACCTGCCATCAGCAGGAGTAATGGAACACAAAATTTTCGGTCCATGTTTAAATCAAACCCACCATGGGAAATCCGTAGCTATCGACGAAACACACCATCGCCAGTGTCACAGTGTTTTTCTATCCATCTCTTGTAGGATCAGGTGGTCTATCATCTGCAACAGCTGCACCACATGAAGCTCCCTCAAACACTGACGAATAATAAATGAATAATCACAACTTCGCCCCCTCCCTAACAACCAACCTCTCCAACCCCCGTCGAACCCTCTCCTCCATCCCCCCCTCCGCCGGCCTCATCGTCTCCCGCGCACAAAACACATGCGTGTACCCCCCGACAACCTTCACATCCTCCTCCCCCCGCCTAAACACCCCAACCTCATACGTCACGCTGGATGACCCCAGCCTCGCAACCCGCAGCCCCAGATCCAGTACATCGGGGTATGAGACTGAGGCGAAGTAGTCGCAGTACGAGTTGACCATGATCCCGACTTGCTGTGAGACAGCGCTGTCATCGTCACTGGTGCCGGTGCTTGTTGTTAACTTGTTCCTGTTAAACGGATCCATCCCGCACTCGGCGATAAGCCAGCTATTCACGATCGAGTCGAAGAGCATGGCGTAGACGGTGTTGTTGAGGTGGGCGTACATGTCGTTGTCGAACCTGGCTTTCATTAGCGGTAGGTAGTGATGGAGAGGATGGGTGCTTGCCATCGGGTGCGGTATTCCTGGTGGAAGACGTAGTCGCTTCGCTTGCGGCGTTTTTTGGCTTCTAGTTCCTCTTTGGGGGACATTTTGCTTGTGGTGTGAGGTAGGAAGTTATAGTGAGGGCGGTTACTTGAGTATGTGGAGGAGTTATATATATATAACCGTGGCGGCTAATGATGGTTGTTGGTCAGATTGGGCTCGGAAATCAAAGACCCAGGGCAACTGGACTTTTAGTACAATCCCATTAATGGGAAGTAATTTCTAGCTTCTTATAGAGAGGTAGTTGTAGTGCCGTTGCTATGTTTGTTTGATGTTGATGTCGATGTCGAGATCGGAGACCTCAGGCACCAAGAAGCCGAGGTTGAAACGTCGGTACATTTGATTAGTTGCATAACTCATACATTATTAGTAATGTCACAGGTTTATGCATATGTGCCTGAGGCGGGGATGAGATCGCGACAACAATCTGATTGATCCAACATATGCGTTAATGAAGAGAATATGAGTATTCTCGAGAGGTAAATATATTAGGATCGGATTGTATATAACCCCTTGAGATATCAGACAGTATATAGCTATTTCTATTCAGTTGTGGGCTTATGTACCTCTCGATCTGATTTCCCCGCAACAGCAACACTAATTTATTTTTGATATTTTTTTCGGTGGCTATTTTTTGCCTTCACCAGGACACAACCGTACACGAACGCACACAATTACGAAATCGTGGATATCACCCCTGGCTCCATCTCCTCGCATTACTGCATATCTGCTGCGACAAGGCAGGATACCTGCGTCCAGCATGGCTGTCGTTCCCGTCGAAACCACCCTCAAAGTCCCTCCTCCGGACCCCGTCGAAGAACCCCCGAAAGTCGCCGTCACTCCATGCGATCCATGGCCGATCCCATACTATTTTGAAGGCGGGCTGCGCAGGGTCAAGCCCTACTACTACACATACAACACCTACTGCAAGGAGCGATGGCGGGGTCGGCAGCTGCAGGAAATTTTCACGTCCGAGTTCAGAGATCGGCCGGCCGAGTACTACGTGGGTCTTCAGACTGTGAATGAGATTGAACGCTGTCGCTAATGCAATGCAGGTACAAGCCCTTGCGGACGGCAAGGTCACCGTCAACGGCAAAACCGCGGCCCCCGATACCGTGATCAAGAACGGCGAAATCATCTCGCATACCCTCCACCGCCATGAACCCCCCGTCACCGGCCATGAGATTGGAATCATCCACGAGGACAATGATATCCTAGTGATCGACAAGCCCGCGGGCGTCCCCGTCCACGCCGCCGGCCGGTACCACTACAACTCGATCGTCGAGATCCTGCGCTCGCAGCGCGGGCAGGAGTTCGTCCCACGGCCCTGCAATCGCCTGGACCGCCTGACCTCCGGGGTGATGTTCATCGCGAAGCACCCCAAGGCCGCGGACGCCATCACCATCAAGCTGAAGCAGCGCACCGTGCAGAAGGAGTACATCGCGCGCGTCAAGGGCCGCTTCCCAGACGGCGTGGTCGTCTGCGACCAGCCCATCATGTCCGTTAGTCCCAAGCTCGGGCTCAACCGCGTGCGCGCCACCGGCAAGGACGCAAAGACCAAGTTCCGCCGGCTAGCATACTACCCACCTGCCTCGCCCGCCCCGGAACGCGACGAGAGCGAAGTGACAGCCAGCGGCGACCGGCCCGCGACGCCACCGCCGCTGCTCGCCAACGAATCCGAAGGCTACAGCATCGTGCACTGCCTCCCGCTGACGGGGCGCACGCACCAGATCCGCGTGCACCTGCAGTTCCTGGGCCACCCGATCACCAACGACCCGATCTACTCCAACCGGCGGGTCTTCGGGCCCGATCTCGGCCGCAACGAGGCCACCGCCGAGCGCGACGAAGAGATAATGGACCGGCTGTCCGAAATGGGCAAGACAGAAGTTGCAGATACGACAACGTACCGCACGCACCTGACGACCGTGCCGCCCGTGCCGCCGGGCACGCACCCGTCCGTCGTCGAGGAGATCATGTCGCGCGAGCACGAGGCCGCCGTGCACGACTACCACAAGCGCAAGGGCGAGCGCCTCTCCGGCGAGGTCTGCGACGTCTGCGGCACGGAGCTCTACACTGACCCGGGCGTCCATGAACTCGGCATCTTCCTGCATGCGGTTGCGTACTCTGATCTGGAGGGCCAGTGGAAGTATCATAGCAAGATGCCCTCGTGGGCTATGCCGCCCAAGGGGCTGGATGGGCCGCGTGAGGCGCCGGACTGGGTGCCTGTCCCGGAGGAAGAGGAGACTGTCATTGGCCAGACGCCGATTCCCGAGGGGATGGTTGTCGAGGGTTCTGAGCAGCGGGAGAATCCGGTGTTGGTGAGGGGGGTCGGGCTTGTGGATGTCTCTGCTGCTCGGCAGCAGGAGTTTCAGGAAGAGCATAATACATAGACCATGATTTTAGCTAAATAGACGCATAAATGATATGAGGTTCACTATATCTATGACATGATCTACAAGCTACGCATACTGTAGTGACGGGAATCTCATGGCCTCAAGGATCTACACTTGCCATAACCATGCCCGTACACAATACATCCTACAGAAAGCATGCATGATGCACATATCTTGAATCGTCATTGCCACGAGGATTGCACGACCATACATGGAACCGACAATCGACACCCTTTTCCGCACCCGCCAGAGGAAACGGACACAGCCACGGCCACGGACACTCAGCCACAAGGACGAGGATGAGGAAAGAGGAGGAAAATAAAAAGGACGTCCACCATCCGGCCCCCCTTCATGGTATATTTGTAAGCGGTAAGAAGCTAGGGTCAAATTTTTTCGTTCTATTATTTCGTCATTCCTATTCCACCATTTACGCCTCAACGGTGACACGGCCCTTGGGGTTGGTGACCTTGACGCCGAGCGCCTTGGCCTTGGCAATGATGTCGACGCGCTTGCGGGAGGAGACAGCGGAGGCGATCCTATCCATCAATCAGTATATTCTATTCGTAGATGGAACTGAATGCAACGTACTCAGCGGCGTAAGTGCGGTTGTGCATGAGCAGCAGCTCGACGTCCTTGGGGTTGTGGACGAGGAAAGCCTTGTGGCCGGAGGGCATCATGTGCTTGGTCTTCTTGTTGCTACCGTAACCGATCTAGTCCAGAAATATCAGCATGCCAGTGCGTCAAGGTAGGCCACAGCGATTTCAGATTTGTCTCATCGAGATGATCGAATCTGATGCGGCAGGGTCGGAGGAATTGAACGTACGGAAGGCATGGGGATGTTGCCCTTGAAGCGTCTGCGGACACGGTTGTCGATACCCTTGGGCTTGCGCCATGACTCCGGCACGCACTTGAAGCGGTCGGACTGGTGGCGGAAGAAGCGCTTGGTGCCTGTTCACATCCGTGTCAGTCCTCCTATATTCCATGTTCTCGTGTGTATGAATTTTCAAAATTCTTCCAACGCCTGCAAGAAAGGTGTCGACTCGATCGCTGATCCATCTCTTGTTGGAACCGTCTCTTCCATCACATCCAAACCAAAACATCCAGTCCTTATATCTCCAGAATCGAATTTTGTACGTGTGCTTGAGGCAGGGAAAGGCTGGCAGAGGGAGCTAGAACATACGCTTCTTGACGATGGGGACGTGCTTCTTTGCGAGGACCATCTTGAAACTGTCAGTACAATCTCAGTGCATCAGACACAAAATGCAGAATGAACATACCTTGTCGGTATCGTTGGGTCTCGCTGGCTGGCGCTCGAGAGTTGTCGTGACGATTCGAGTTCAATCTCAAAAATTCCGCTGAGGTTTGGCCGCCCGAGCGAGCGAGTCTGAGTGCAGCGGGGACGCTAGTGGATCGCTAAGCGAGAACGGGTGTTTAGGGCTTGCGCGGCTAACCCTCGCCAAGACTTACGGATGTACCTATCAGATTGAAGTTACTTGTATCACAATTGTCACGAAGCTGATAAGTATCCAAGGAATCAATTGTCATGAAGCTGATAAGTATCTACACTTGTAATTCCACGGTCTGTCTCTCGCCGTCTCTCTCACCACTGGTCAGCATCTTCTCCATAATCTCCAAATCCGCCAATGCCTCTTCCGGGCTCTGTCGCTTGTCGACAGAACCACCGCTGGCAATCGTCGTAGCAAATACAGCGACCTCACGGCTAACGCCTCGTCCGTCAAAGGCGAGCTCATTGCTCTCGTCTTTAATTGTGAGCGTGTCAAAGTTCAAGGCGACCACGCCCCCCTCGCAGTCAAACTCGAAAACAGAGTCATTAAAGGCTGATCCGTACGACAAGGACAGCACACCCGTAGCGCCAGATTTGGTCTTCATCACCGCGTTCACCGTGTCCAGAGGAAGAAGATGCTGCTGCTGGAGACAGGACTGCGCGGATATCGTAGCGACGGGATCGTTCGACCCGAGAATCAATCGTAGAGCTGCTATGATATGGACTCCGCCGTCGAGGATGAATCCACCCTGGTATCCTGGTGTTTGGCGCCACGCGGTTTCTGCTTCGTCAGACAACGCAATAGATGAAAAGACATAGCAAAGTAGATATAACTTACTAAAATACTTCGAGCCCGTCGAGATCAGCGCGTGAGAATTCACCCGGAAATTCTTGACTCGCCCCAGCTTCTGCACCTCCTCGGCCGTGCGTAGGAACTTGGTCATGTACCGGAAGTTCTCTGCAACGGCCCAGAGAGTCTTGCTGGTGTCAATGTTTGCATGGTACCACTGTAGTAGGTTGCGCGCCGTGGCAATGTCCTTGGCAATCGGTTTCTCGGACAGGACGTGCTTTCCTGCCGTCAGGGCCTTGCGGATGAAATCCGGCTGGACCAGGATGGGGAGACTGCGCGGAGGTCGGTTAGCCTGTGAGACTATCCCTGGAGGGGTGAAAACGAGACGCACGCGATGAGAACCGCCGCGATGTCCTCGCGGGCGAGTAAATCGGCGTAACCCTTTCCTGGGCCAGAGTCCTCGGAGTAGAGGTCAACGCGCGTAGTCCCGCTTGCGAGGTCCTGAGCTGATTTGAGGGAGCGGGAATAGATGGCTTTCAGCTGAAAGTCCTTTGCTGCTTGGACTGCAGGCTATGACTGGTGTCAGGGTTGTCAGATCCAAATGACAAAGCGGATGGCCTACCAGATGCTCTTCGCGAGCGAAGATGCCTGTGATTTTATCAGTTTTAGGTCAATGGCTGTTGTACGAGTATAGATGGTGGACATACCGCTTCCAATGATAGCCACTCCGACAGACATATCGATGGTTTAAATGCAACAGATACACAGACAGTATTGACAATCGAGACTGTACAGATGCACGAGTTTATATACCTTGGAATACGATTAGAAATCCGGTTATGCAGCATCCAGCTGCCATGCTCCTGCCGGCATTTCATTGGCGCCCCCATCTGTCAGACCCTGCCTGCGCTGGGCGGGGTGGAGAGAGGAAAGTGGAAACGACCCGGTGAAGCATACAGCGTTTAGCCTAAACCATTACAACACGGACCGTTGCGCGTGGCCAAACCGTGCCATCTCATGAGTCACTGGAAGTGTCGAAGTTTAAGGAAAGGAGGTCGTTAGTGTCATATTGTACTACTTGCACAGCCATCTAGCATGTAGTGATCAAGTGGGTGTAAATTGCTGACGCATCAGCTATAACAACAGAGTAAATGCTATCCAAAACGCCTTCCTGTCATAACAATGCTGGTCGTGGTCCTCATGGGCCAATAGCCCAATGGTCAATTCATGAGGCCATATCGCGTCAAAAACAATCCAAAGCAGGAGTCGTCCGCCGGAACCAAAACAGGGGGTATAATAGATCCAAAGCAAAGCAAAAAGAAAAAGTGAAAGTCTATACATCCGTGGACTATCCAACCAATGCTCGAAGCCTCTCTACCCTCTCCATCGCCTTTTCCAGTCTGTCAAGACGTTTCCTCTTCTCGACATCCCGGCGTTCAAGCACCGCCACCCTCTCTTCCAATTTCGCCCGCGCCTTGCGCTCTTGCGCAACCATCTCGTTCGCTTGACTGAACAGCTGCGCCGTCAGTTCCTCCAGCTCCGAACTGGCCTGGGAGAGCTGGCTCTCCGCCGCCTTGCGTAAGCTCTGTTCTCGCTCGAGCGCAGTCTGAAGCTCTGTCGTAACCTGATCGGGAGAAGTGACCGGTTGTGCTGGCTGGGCCATGGTCTGGGTCGGGGATGCGGTGCTAGGACGACGGTAAGGAAGAAGCGACGTCAGCGTCGATAGGCGACTTTGTTGCTGGGCCTGTGGCGGCGAGGACCGCGAATGCTCGCTCTCATTCGATGGAGTGGATGATGTGGACGATGCGGAGCCTGTCCTGGGGGTGTGCGTGTTGGTTTGCGATCGGAGACGGCGCACTTCTTTTTCGTACTCGGCCAGTTGTGCAGCTGTAGACGTAGACCAGATTAGCAACATCGTCAGGTAATTGATTGCCTTGTTCACAGCAACCGCGCTTACCCATCTGCGTAGCGTGCGCGTTCAACAGCTCGACCTGACCCTCCAACTCCTTCACCCTCTTCCGGGCGCTCTCGACTAATTGATCCTGCGACATGTACCCGGCCTGGCCACATGTTGGACAATTCTTCCCCGAGATGTTGGGGGTAGCGCTCGTCATGGTCGGAAGCATTCCCACGAGCGTCGTAGCCGTCACAGTCGTGGTTGTGGTGGTCGACATTATCAAGGCATGAATCGAAGGAATTGGAAGTGTTCTTCTGGGTCGAACTTAACGCATTGAGGCCTGAAACGAAGCTGAACCTGGGGTCGCGGAAATGAAAGGATGGAGGCTCGGCGTCGCAGGTCGTCCAGTCGTCCAGTCCGGGCCTTTGAATAGCGGGGGGCAGATCGGTGAAGTGTCCAGTGCACAAAGAAGAGAAGTGGCACAGAAAAGATGTCTCATGAGGCTCACAATAAGTAATTACTGGAAGAGTCAAGGAGGTAAGGAAGCGAAGTCAAAGGGAGGCTGACTAGGAGTTATTATTATCAAATGCTGGGGAAGGATCATGATTCGTATTACAGGCTGGAGTTACAGTCAGTCAAGTCTATGTTTAGCGCATTCTATAAATATGTCTCTCGATCTTACGCTGTCTCTGAAGGCAAAAGGAATCCCCCGTCAATGAACACTGCAAACTGCAACTCAAGATTTCTACTGGAATGCCAATCCTCAATTTCCGAAGTTCACTATTCAGCAGAGTATTCGACCAAATAAATATGATATGATTGTTGTTAAATGAGTCGCCTATTAAAAGGTGCACGTGTAGATCGTGGATCACTTTTAGTCTCCGCGTCTGGTGGATTTTAGTGTAGTTGACTGGTCACCTCCAGGAACTAGATGAAATAATCCAGTCTCGTAGGATATCAATGTCGATCAACATCGATCCTATATACAGATTACCACTCTTTACCTCATGATCTTGATCCAACCTGCCTGCGCAGAAGTGAAGGGTCCCCCAGCCATCGACATTAGTCTCTTGCAAGGAATGAAGCGTCTCAGCGTCACCATAGCTGATCGCCGGGGAAACACCAGCCATTCTAGCTATATCCCTTGCAACGTGCAAGTTCTCCGTGAGAGATTAGCTATCTACTCGCTACTTGCCCCTCTTCTCGTCGTGTTGCTCAGTTCCCCCTTGCTTGGATATTTATCTCCCAGTGGCTGGCACAGGAATGTAGCCTCACACACCCAGTCAAGGACAGCTTGTAACACGGAGGAGCTGTCATGGGAAGCTGGTGGTTGACGCCTGTCGCCACTAAAGTTGCCTACATCGCATTCTATGTTCTTCCCAGCTTCGCATCATACATCTAGCTTCTGAGTCATAATCTTATTCGCATGGCTGTCTCGTCATCTAGGAAGGGACATGGCTCCGTTAGAAGAACAAGTAGAATAGGACTCCACACTCCATCTCCCCCAATCCCGAAACAAGATAGACAATGAGAGGGGGGAATACGTTGACAGCGAGAAGACCAATTCTGCCGAGGAAAGGAGGAAGAAATACAAACATCTCAGGAAGTCACATAGCCCGTTCCTTCACATAGGCCGTGATGGGTCATGAGTGCACAACACTAAATCCACACAACATGGGAATAGCTAGCTCAGAGAAGGGGAGGGTAAACACAGATGACGACAAGGAAATGGGTAGACATAACAAGAAAATAAACACGAACTTTTTCGACGTGCCCGACAACGTCAGCAGTGACGAGACGTGGTTCAGGAATCTAGCCCGACGAAAGATATCACGAACCAAAGGAAAGACGGAGTAGAGAGGACGGCAGAGGAGGAAAAAAGCTGGCCATCGACTTAACCAAGAAGCAAATGCTGTGAGCATGGAGGCTGTGCCGTCAGATTTGTGGCATCCGAAAAAAAAATGACAACTGACGAACCCTACTTCTCCCTGAAACCAGCGTAGTAGTACTCGGCTATGAACGATGACATGAATCAGGGTATCGAGAAATCTATGCGAATGTACGTCCAGACTGTCCACGACGGTTGTTGCGTTGCCTCGAGCTCACAGTGCTCCAGCCTTCTTCGTCTGCGGCAGCCTCGGCGGGCTGAGCAGGACCTCCGCTTCGCCAGTTACCGTTCGCCTTGCCGGCGGGAGCCTGCTTCGAGGCCTCATCACCCGCAGCGGCGGCAGGAGCTTCTTCCGGTTGCTCTTGTTCGGCAGCGCCGCTTTCATCCTCACCGGCCTGCCGGAGGATCTCGAAGTTCTTTCCGCCCTGAGGGATGTCCATGCTGTCCTTGCCGTTGGGATCGGCAGCTGGCACAGGCTTCTCGCTCTTGGCCTGCTCCTTGGACTGACGTTGCTTCTCGGCTTTCTCGGCCTTGGCCTTCTCTTCGGCCTCCTTCTTCTGACGGAGCGCTAGTTGACGACGCTCCTCAACTTGTCTCTCTCTGGCGGCAGTATCGATGGGCCGAGCACCACCGAATGGGCTAGCCTTTGAATCAGTGCTGGCAGCGGGGCTGGACGGAGTGTCGGTGACAGTCCGCTTCTGGAGGTTCAACTTAGGGCGAGAGGCGGGAGCGGCGGGGGCGGCAGGGGAGGCGGGAGTAGCGGCGGGAGAAGGAGGGTTACTGGGTTCCTTGGCAGGGGGCTGATCGGGGCGCATCCTGGCTCTCCATGAGTTATCGAGTTCGGCGGCAGTGGGTGCGCGCTCCTGGAATTCGCGGCGCGGGGGTCTCGAGCCATCCTGAGAGCGTCCCTCACCCCAAGCGGGCGAGCTTCTTCTGAAACCGGGGCCTTCGTTGCTGCGAGGCCGGCCACCTTCTCTGACTGGTCCAGTCACCGGAGAAAGAGGACCCTTGCGCTCCCAGTTGCCGAAATCGCGCACCTTTCCATCCGACTCGAAGTTGCGACGACCACCGGCACGTTCGCTACCGGCATCGGAGAGGTTGTCGAGGTTACGTCCGAAAGTCGAGCGGTCGGGCACACGACGGGAAGGTTGCTCGGGCGCGGGCAAGGGGCCCTTGCGAGTCCAGTCAAGCTCCTTGACATCACGCTCCTTGGCTGTTGACGGCAGTCAGTTTTTTCTTGCGCATAGAATGTGTTGAACATGCGATGAGGATACTTACGGGGCTCAGCGATGCTGACACGAATCGCTCTTCCCTGAAGGGTGGTTCCTGAGAGGTCAAGGGCCTTCTTCAAGCCGTCGACGGTCTCAAATTCAACATAGCCGAAGCCCTTGGGGGTTCTTGTCAACTTATCTTCAACGATACGGACGTTCGTCACGCCACACCCAGCAAACAGGTCGTTGATATCGGCCGAGGTCGCCTCAAAAGAAAGGTTTCCAACGTGAGCGGTGTAAGGCGGTTGAGTAGGAAGTGGGAGAGGCTCTCTGATCGCATATCCACCACGGTCTGTGTCACTCTAGAATCAGACTGCATTCTTAACCGATCGAAACCGGGAGCCATACCATTGAAACCATTGCCGAATCCACCGGAAAGAGGGCCAGCGCCGCGGCGGTCACCTCCGTAGCCGAGCTGGGAAGGAGGAGCTATTGCATCTTTAGCCTTGTCATCTTTATCGGAAGTGGAAGAGACTATCGGCGGAAAAGTAACACGATAGTGCGCGTAGTACATACCGGCTGCAAAGTCATGAAATCAGCAAAAACCATCATTTTTCCAGTGTGTTTCATCGACGACAGTTGCAACTTACAAGGCAAGGGCATATCCTCCATCTCATCGGCCCAGGAGCCAAGGCCTGTTTCGCTTAGCACAGTCCATCCCCGCGGGGAATTTGTGTGGGAACCTACTTTCATCGGCCAGGAAGGTGCCGATGGACATCTTCTGGGCTTTCTGCTTTGCGGGCGCTGCATCGGATACCGTTAGTACTCATCATCATATTCGACGCATCTGATCTGGAGACTCCTGGGATGCACTGAAGGTTGTGGTACATACCCATGATTGCGGTTGTGGAAATTCAGGAAACGCGCCAAGGACTTGTGCGCGTCTCAGGCAGGATGTTAAATGGGCCTAAATAGGGTTATAGAAGACTTCTAGACAGGAAGATAAAATGGATTTCAAGAAATGACGTCTAGTTGTTTAAACAAGTAGACGTGCGATGAATTATTGCAGGTGACCTCCGCAGTTGAAAGGATAGAGGGGGGGAAAGTAGGTTAATCCGTGAGGATAATTTTTAGTATGACGCTAGAAAAGTCAGCCTCAGGAAAAAAAAAAAGTGGTCGTGCGGCTTCCGGCCTCGACCCAACCCCAGGGCTTTGTCACATCGCTGCTCGGTGTGCCATCAACACATCCTGGAGAGGCAAGATGCACATTCTTTCCAGATAATAAGCAATTAATTATCCAGCTAGCTATTACTTGATAATCACTATATCATACTTCTAACTTTACTTCATGATTGATCGGCTCAATGCAAGCCATCTTGAACCAATCCAGTAGTACGGAGTACGAGGAGCTGTGCCCTTAGCCCGAAGCGGATTATTATCCTGCACGCATGCCACATATCTAACAGGATTCCGAGACTCAGTAGTATAGGCCAGTATCTCAACAGAGTGCAAATTTGAGAGAGACTAATAAGGGCATGAAGCAACCATTATGGGGATAAACATTTACTCTCATATTCGACAGCTGAGGTCCCTGGCTGGGTCCAGGTGTAGGTGGAGGGGCAAACTGTACCTATTACAGGCACAATAACCGTGTATGGTTCTATCAAAACGGTTCACAAGCAGATTGGTCCTACTTTGGTACCTATCCTTTCTCGAGTTAACCAAATCAGTGTAAAACTGTAAATAGAGTAAGGTGAAACACGGCTGAATCCTCCCCTAGTTGCATTTAGATGATCGATATCTGGATCGGAAATCTGGGTAGAGAAATCGTCTGCGAATGACCTGAGGTCACGTGAGGTTCCGCCATATGAACATCGCCTCTGATAGATAACAGCAGGTCTTATCATTTAAGTAGCCAACCGCAGCGGCATGCTTCAAATATACGTTCCCTGGTCAGTCGCAAGATGAGCGGACAGAATGGTCAGAGGCCTGTATTAGGAGAGAATGTATGGTTGGCGTCATTAAAAGCAGGAGCTTTGAGCGGTGAGTTCTTCACTTTGCCCAACCACCCCGAAACTTGCCCTCGAGACCTTCAACGATCCAATATGACGGGTTTCTTCTGAAAAAGGTGCTGACTTTCGCCATTCAGGCTCTGCTGGTCTCGTTTACGGAGGCATCTCCGGAGTCATAAGGTCTCCTCATCCTGTAATCCATTCGATTTCTTGCGGCATCCACTGGTTTGCCTGTGGGACTTCCTTCTGGTGTACGTCATATTTCTTCCAAGTCCGGTGATGTTGGATGCCCATGATGCTGATTACTTGATTGCAGGGCTAAGGAGCAACATCCTAAGTCTCCACTATGAGGATAGGGCCACCCCAAAACAGAGAGCCTATGTCAGCGCTGTCTCTGGTGGCATCGCTGGCGGCGCCGTGACTAGATTAATGGGTACTTGAATTCCAGAGACTGCTTGAAATGTGCGAGACTGACAATAAATCACAGGTGGTCGTCTCATCCCAGGAGTTGTGGTATTCTCGCTGCTCGGCTACCTGGGACAGAGATCTTACAATGCTGTCGACTCATGGCAGATGGAACATGCAAATACCCCATCGAAGCCAATTCTGCAACGAATAGCAGATTCCAAATGGATTCCACTCAAGACCCTCTCTGATGACGAATACAGGGGAATCTTGGGTGAGAAACTTCTCAGCATCGAGGCTGAGATAGCAATCATCGACGAAAAGATCGAGGAGCTTGAGAAAGCCAAAGCAAACGGACAGAACATGACGGGACTGGATCCTTCATCAACTAGATGATCGCATTGCATCGACATCAGACTTTCTTTCCCTTCCAGGGTTACGGGGATGTCACGGATAGTACAGTCATCCATGGCTTGGACGGTAACCCAACTCCAATTGCTCTTACGAATTCCGGCTCATACCGGCATCATGGGCTATGAGAGGCCTCGATCATTGTTGCTCACCATAGTCTGAGGAGAAATCTTATACGGACATTCCTGAATCGGATCGGTGTGAATGACGTCTTGTATTATATCAAAAGGAGCAATTTGTAAGATAGCCAACGAGCTGGAGAGTGTCTCACCATTTCCTATTGGCAAATGTTCAATACTTTCATCGAGGATAGTCAGCCCAGATCTGTAGGGCCTTGTATATCATAGCTAAACGACACTAAAGCGTAAAAGATTATTTCAGTGACAATTTGATAGTCCAGAGACAATTGTAATAAAAGCCCTGATTGAATAACGTAATCCACAACCGAGCGAGCCACCCAACCGAGCGAGCCACCTCAGAACCCCTGAACCTTGCATCCATTGGATCATCATCAAACCCAATTTTCCACCCAATATGGCATCAAAACAACCTGATTCAACTGTTAAATTAGAAGATTGCATATCTCTTGCAGTCAAAGCATACCAAAATAGCCAGTTTAAAAGCATACGAGCAGCTGATCTTATATCAAAATATACCCGCAAATATGATTACCAGCGTGCAAAATGTGAGGATCCAGAAGTCATTAACCAATGGTTTAATCTTGTTCAGAATACTATAGTAAAATATGGTATTCTTGAGCAGGATATCTACAACTTCGATGAGACTGGCTTTTAAATGGGTGTAGCCCATACAGCAAAGGTTATTACTTCATCCCGTCATTGAACAAGCCGCGTACGAGCTATACAGCCAGGGAATCGCGAATGGGTCACTGTCGTTGAATGCATTAATGCCTCTGGATGGCCTCTCCCCCCTATGATCATCTTCTCCGGCAAGGTCCACCAATCTCAATGGTATCAAGATATCAACCCTGACTGGCTGATTGGTCTGAGTGATAATGGGTGGACTAATAATGACCTTGGAGTTTTATGGTTGGAAAAGGTCTTTGAAAAACATACTATGGCTCGTACAATTGGGAAATATCGGCTTTTGATTCTTGATGGCCATGCTAGCCATGAATCAGCAGAGTTTGATCTTTTCTGTAAGAATCATCAGATCATCCCTCTTTATATGCCTTCTCATTCATCTGATAAACTGCAACCTCTTGATGTTGGCTGCTTTGCACCCCTAAAGGAGGCATATGGGATAGAGGTGATGAGAAGCATTCAAAACGGCATTCATCACATTGATAAGGATAACTTTCTGACACTTTATAGAGAAGCACGAAAGGCCTTATCGTCTAAAAATATCCGCAGTGCATTTGAAGCCTCTGGTCTTGTTCCATTGAATTGCCAATAGGTGTTGGATAAGCTTACTATCAAGCATATTACACCACCATCTACTGCCCATGGGCCTTCAGATCAGGAATGGACTGCAAAGACTCCTTATACAACTGCTGAGGTATAAAAGCAGATGCACCTCATCAAACAACTGATTAATCGCAACTCTGAAAGTCCTCCAAATGAAGCAATCCGTCAGCTAGCAAAATCGGCTGAATGTACCATGCATAAAGTCCTTCTCCTAGATCAGGAGATAAAAGGGCTACGCGCAGCAAATGAGAAGCAGAAATGAAAGCGCACAACCCCTAGATCTTTTATTGCTACTGGAGGTGTTCTGACAGGTGCTGAAGGCCAGCAACTTGCCCAAGAAGCTATACAGGTGATGGAACCAGTTCCTAAGAAGCGTGCGCCACCACGATGTAGCAATTGCCATCAAATTGGTCATATTAGAACAAGCTGTCCTAGTAGACCTAGATAATTCAAATGTTCAAAGACTTTTTGCTTTGGTTTGATTCCGTAGTACTAAGATATCTTATAGTTGACTGCGGGCAGAATCATGTTCGGGTGGTTCGCTCGGTTGGGTGGCTCGCTCGGTTGTGGATTACGTTAGGTCAGATAAGTAATTTATAGTTAACGTAATCCACGGCCGAGTCGTCCACACGGCCGTCCCGTCCATTTTTGCGCCCATCTTCTACAATCATTCTTCAACACGTTGTTTTTTCACTATTACTACATAAAATGCCGCTCTCTCAAGAAAACCGGATGCAAATGGCTATTGCAGCTTATAAAAGCAAAAAAGTTCAATCAAAATCAAGGGCTGCAGCCATATTTGGAGTGCCTAAATCTACCTTCCTTGATCGGCTCAAAGGAATCAATCCACGGTCAGAAACACGCGCTAGTGGCCATAAATTAACAGCAATTGAAGAGGATGTCCTTGTGAAGAGACTGTTAGATGCAGATAAGCGAGGCTTTCCAATCCGTCCAGAGTTTCTGCGTGGAATGGCACAGACTTTACTTCGTGAACGTTCCCAAGATGCTACTGCAGTCCTTGGAGTTAACTGGGCCTCCTCCTTTGTTAAACGCCGTCCTGAACTACGTGCAAGATATAATCAAAGGATTACATACCAGCGTGCAAAGCAGGAGAATCCAAAGGTTATAAAACAGTGGTTTAAAGCTGTACGTGAAGCCATTCAGGAACATGGCATTCATGAAGATGATATCTGGAACTTTGATGAAACTGGCTTTGCAATGGGACTCTGTACAACATCTAAGGTCATCACTGCTGTAGAGCGCAGTGAGAGACCTCGTACAGTCATCCAGGGCAATCGGGAATGGGTTACTATCATTGAATGTGTTAGCTCTAAAGGGCTACCTATACCACCAGTGGTCATCCTGAAGGCAAAACAACACCAGGCTGCTTGGTATCAAGAACCCAAGCTTCCTCAAGACTGGTTAATTGCAACTAGTCAAAATGGCTGGACGACAGATGAGATAGGTCTCCGCTGGTTAAAAGATGTGTTTGAGCCATATTCTAGGCGAT